>NC_067250.2:285573680-285873680 GCF_019359855.2 Lolium perenne
AGGACGAAATGATGAGGGGGAGCATGATAGGTCGGAAAATTGATCTTGAGGAGAGGAGGGTGTATGCACCTAATCCGATGACTTATGAGCCATTTTTTGCGCTACCATGTGCACCTGTACCGATGATCCCTGCGATTGTGGTGCAAGCGCCTGTTGTGACTCCACCCATGACACTAATAAGTGAAAATTCGGAACCTATCCGTCAGGAGCTAATTGAACCATTTGTTGAGCATGAAAGGGAGAAACAACAGCCACCTCCTAAAAAGTACAAAGCACGACTTGTGGAAAAAGGATTTACACAAAGAGAAGGGATAGATTACAATGAGACATTTTCTCCGGTCTCATGTAAGGATTCCTTCATAATCATCATGGCACTAGTTGCACATTTTGATTTAGAGTTGCATCAAATGGATGTAAAGATGGCATTTCTAAACGGGGATTTAGAGGAAAATGTCTACAAGAAACAACCCAAGGATTTTATCATGGAAGGCAAGGAAGAAATGGGATGTCGTCTAAAGAAATCCATTTATGGATTAAACCAAGCCTCCAGACAGTGGTATCTAAAGTTTAATGAAACAATTAAGAGATTTGGATTTGAAGAAAATATTGAGGACAATTGCGTTTATGCAAAGTTTAAAAGTGGGAAATATATTTTCCTAATCTTGTATGTCGATGATAATCTGCTTGCCAGCAGTGATGTTAGTCTACTGCAAGAGACAAAGAAGTTCTTGTCCTCAAATTTTGATATGAAAGATCTTGGTGAAGTGTCATATGTTTTGGGCATAGAAATTCACCGAGATAGAAACAATGGAGTATTAGGACTATCACAAAAGGCTTATTTAGAAAAGATTCTAAGTAAGTATAATATGCGTAAGTGCAGTGCCACACCTGCCCCTATAGTCAAGGGCGACAGTTTTGGGAAACATCAAAGTCCCCAAAATCAATACGAGCTCGATCAAATGAAAGCGGCTCCATATGCTTCGGCCATTGGAAGCCTACAGTATGCACAAGTGTGCACTCGCCCTGACTTAGCATTTATCACCGGAGTACTCGGTAGATATCAAGAAAATCTAGGTTTTGAACACTGGAAAATGGTAAAGAAGGCATTGTGTTATGTAAAAGGCACAAAGAACTACATGCTAACATACATAAGATCCGATTCCCTAGAAATAAGAGGGTATTCAGATGCAGATTTTGCGGGGGATAAAGATGATAGAAAATCCACATCTGGATATGTATTCACCCTCGCAGGGGGAGCTATTTCGTGGAGAAGCTCCAAACAGACCATAGTTGCATCATCCACGATGTATGCAGAATTTATAGCATGTTATGAAGCCACGGGGCAGGCATTATGGTTAAAGAAATTTATACCCGACTTGAAAGTGGTAGATTGTATTGACAAACCACTAAAGATGTACTGCGACAATGAGCCTGCAGTATTTTATGCTCACAACAACAAGTCGAGTACAGCTACGAAACCGATTGAGGTTAAGTATTATGTTGTGAAACACAAGGTCCAGGATGAAACTATAAGTCTCGAGCATATGAGGACAAAAGATATTCTTGCGGATCCGCTAACGAAAGGCTTACCACCCAGCTTGTTCAAGGAGCACGTAGCCGGCATGGGTTTAAGGGAAAATCGTACCAATCTGTTGGATAATTAGGCACAATTTCCATGATTAATTCCAGAATATAAAACATGATGGCAGCAACTACTAACATGTGAAACTCAAACATACTAGATGCATTAATCAACATGAGTAGCAGCAGCGCAAACGATAAAACATCCATCGCTAAACTGATCGAGATATGTCGCACGTACCGATCTGGTGGAGGTGGCGGTGGAGGTGTAGCAGATGATGTCGCAGCAGTAACGTTGTTGATGACAACGTTGTTGACGACGGGAACGACGGGTCGAAGTAGACGGCGTTGAAGACGACGGTAGGCAGCACCGCCCGACTTGGACGGAAGGCGACCCGTGATGAAGAGCTTGAGCAGTCGCGCAGAGCGCTTCCCAAAAACCTAATTCGCCCTCTCTCGTACAGGATCGCAAGGACGAGCGGTTCCGGAGACCTGCTCTCCCGTTCGCCGATGCACGTCGGCGCGCGGGATGGAGTAGGCTACGATGGTGGCGCAAGCAGAGAGAGGTGGAAACCCTAACTCGTGTATTGGATGTGTTCCTGCGGTAGCCGGGCAGGAGATTATATAGGCTCGGGAAACCCTAGGCAACGTGGGACATGATGTCTACGTTCCCCCTCCTTTCCTGTAGACAGTGTTGGGCCTCCAAGAGCAGAGGTTTGTAGAACAGCAGCAAGTTTTCCCTTAAGTGGATCACCCAAGGTTTATCGAACTCAGGGAGGAAGAGGTCAAAGATATCCCTCTCATGCAACCCTGCAACCACAAAGCAAGAAGTCTCTTGTGTCCCCAACACACCTAATAGGTGCACTAGTTCGGCGAAGAGATAGTGAAATACAGGTGGTATGAATATATATGAGCAGTAGCAACGGTGCCAGAAAAGTACTTGGCGCGTAATTGATGGTGGTGGTATTGCAGCAGTAGTAACACAGTAAAACAGTAAACAAGCAGTAGTAACTCAGCAGTATTTAGGAACAAGGCCTAGGGATTACACTTTCACTAGTGGACACTCTCAACATTGATCACATAACAGAATAGATAAATGCATACTCTACACTTTTGTTGGATGATGAACACATTGCGTAGGATTACACGAACCCTCAATGCCGGAGTTAACAAGCTCCACAATTTGTTCATATTTAGTAACCTTATAGTGTAAGATAGATCAACGCTACTAAACCAAGTACTAGCATAGCATGCACACTGTCACCTTCATGCATATGTAGGAGGAATAGATCACATCAATATTATCATAGCAATAGTTAACTCCATAATCTACAAGAGATCATGATCATAGCACAAACCAAGTACTAACACGGTGCACACACTGTCACCATTACACACGTGCAGGAGGAATAGAACTACTTTAATAACACATCACTAGAGTAGCACATAGATGAATTGTGATACAAAACTCAGATGAATCTCAATCATGTAAAGCAGCTCATGAGATCATTGTATTGAAGTACATAGTAGAGAGATTAACCACATAGCTACCGGTACAGCCCCGAGCCTCGATGGAGAACTACTCCCTCCTCATGGGAGCAGCAGCGGTGATGAAGATGGCGGTGGAGATGGCAGCGGTGTCGATGGAGAAGCCTTCCGGGGGCACTTCCCCGCTCCGGCAGCGTGCCGGAACAGAGATCCTGTCCCCCAGATCTTGGCTTCGCGATGGCGGCGGCTCTGGAAGGTTTTCGTGGGTTTCGTCAATCGGTGTAGGGTTTTCTGATCCAGGGGCTTTTTATAGGCGGAGAGGCGGCGCAGGAAGGTCGAAGGGGGGCCCACACCCTAGGGGGGCGCCCCCCCCCTAGGCCGCGCCGGGGTGTGGTGTGGTGGCCCTGCCTCCCTTCTCTGGCGGTTCTCGTGTGTTCTGGATGCTTCCGGGTAAAATAGGAACCTGGGCGTTGATTTCGTCCGATTCCGAGAATATTTCGTTACTAGGATTTCTGAAACCAAAAACAGCAGAAAACAGGAACTGGCACTTCGGCATCTTGTTAATAGGTTAGTTCCAGAAAATGCACGAATATGACATAAAGTGTGCATAAAACATGTAGATAACATCAATAATGTGGCATGGAACATAAGAAATTATCGATACGTCGGAGACGTATCAGCATCCCCAAGCTTAGTTCTGCTCGTCCCGAGCAGGTAAAACGATAACACAGATAATTTCTGGAGTGACATGCCATCATAATCTTGATCATACTATTTGTAAAGCATATGTAGTGAATGCAGCGATCAAAACAATGTATATGACATGAGTAAACAAGTGAATCATATAGCAAAGACTTTTCATGAATAGCACTTCAAGACAAGCATCAATAAGTCTTGCATAAGAGTTAACTCATAAAGCAATAATTCAAAGTAAAGGCATTGAAGCAACACAAAAGAAGATTAAGTTTCAGCGGTTGCTTTCAACTTATAACATGTATATCTCATGGATATTGTCAACATAGAGTAATATAACAAGTGCAATAAGCAAATATGTAGGAATCAATGCACAGTTCACACAAGTGTTTGCTTCTTGAGGTGGAGAGAAATAGGTGAACTGACTCAACATTGAAAGTAAAAGAATGGTCCTCACAGAGGAAAAGCATCGATTGCTATATTTGTGCTAGAGCTTTGATTTTGAAAACATGAAACAATTTTGTCAACGGTAGTAATAAAGCATATGCATCATGTAAATTATATCTTATAAGTTGCAAGCCTCATGCATAGTGTACCAATAGTGCCCGCACCTTGTCCTAATTAGCTTGGACTACCTGGATTATCACCGCAATACATATGCTTTAACCAAGTATCACAAAGGGGTACCTCTATGCCGCCTGTACAAAGGTCTAAGGAGAAAGCTCGCATTTGGATTTCTCGCTTTTGATTATTCTCAACTTAGACATCCATACCGGGACAACATAGACAACAGATAATGGACTCCTCTTTTAATGCTTTAAGCATTCAACAACAATTAATTCTTTTCTCATTAGAGATTTGAGGATGTTTGTCCAAAACTGAAACTTCCACCATGGAACATGGCTTTAGTTAGCGGCCCAATGTTCTTCTCTCACAATATGCATGCTCAAACCATTCAACTCAGTGTAGATCGCCCTTACTTCAGACAAGACGAACATGCATAGCAACTCACATGAAATTCAACAATGAGTTGATGGCGTTCCCCGAACATGGTTATCGCACAACAAGCAACTTAATAAGAGATAAAGTGCATAATTACATATTCAATACCACAATAGTTTTTAAGCTATTTGTCCCATGAGCTATATATTGCAAAGGTGAATGATGGAATTTTAAAGGTAGCACTCAAGCAATTTACTTTGGAATGGCGGAGAAATACCATGTAGTAGGTAGGTATGGTGGACACAAATGGCATAGTGGTTGGCTCAAGTATTTTGGATGCATGAGAAGTATTCCCTCTCGATACAAGGTTTAGGCTAGCAAGGTTATTTGAAACAAACACAAGGATGAACCGGTGCAGCAAGACTCACATAAAAGACATATTGAAAACATTATAAGACTCTACACCGTCTTCCTTGTTGTTCAAACTCAATACTAGAAATTATCTAGACCTTAGAGAAACCAAATATGCAAACCAAATTTTAGCATGCTCTATGTATTTCTTCATTAATGGGTGCAAAGCATATGATGCAAGAGCTTAATCATGAGCACAACAATTGCCAAGTATCACATTACCCAAGACATTAATAGCAATTACTACATGTATCATTTTCCAATTCCAACCATATAACAATTTAACGAAGAAAAAACTTCGCCATGAATATTATGAGCTAAGAACACATGTGTTCATGCGAACCAGCGGAGCGTGTCTCTCTCCCACACAAGCATGATGTAATCCAATTTATTCAAACAAAACAAAAAACAAAAACAAACCGACGCTCCAAGAAAAGCACATAAGATGTGATGGAATAAAAATATAGTTTCAGGGGAGGAACCTGATAATTTGTCGATGAAGAAGGGGATGCCTTGGGCATCCCCAAGCTTAGACGCTTGAGTCTTCTTAGAATATGCAGGGGTGAACCACCGGGTGCATCCCCAAGCTTAGAGCTTTCACTCTCCTTGATCATGTTGCATCATACTCCTCTCTTGACCCTTGAAAACTTCCTTCACACCAAACTCGAAACAACTCATTAGAGGGTTAGTGCACAATATAAATTGACATATTCAGAGGTGACACAATCATTCTTAACACTTCTGGACATTGCATAATGCTACTGGACATTAGTGGATCAAAGAAATTCATCCAACATAGCGAAAGAGGCAATGCGAAATAAAAGGCAGAATCTGTCAAAACAGAACAGTTCGTATTGACGAATTTTAAAATGGCACCAGACTTGCTCAAATGAAAATGCTCAAATTGAATGAAAGTTGCGTACATATCTGAGGATCATGCACGTAAATTGGATTAATTTTCTGAGCTACCTACAGGGAGGTGGACCCAGATTCGTGACAGCAAAGAAATCTGGAACTGTGCAGTAATCCAAATCTAGTACTTACTTTTCTATCAACGGCTTTACTTGGCACAACAAAACACAAAACTAAGATAAGGAGAGGTTGCTACAGTAGTAAACAACTTCCAAGACACAAATATAAAATAAAGTACTGTAGCAAAATAACACATGGGTTATCTCCCAAGAAGTTCTTTTCTTTATAGCCATTAAGATGGGCTCAGCAGTTTTAATGATGCACTCGCAAGAAATAGTATTTGAAGCAAAAAGAGAGCATCAAAAGGCAAGTATGAAACAAATTTAAGCCTAACATGCTTCCTATGCATAGGAATCTTGTAAATAAACAAGTTCAAGAAGCATAATGCAACAAGCATAGAAAGATAAAACAAGTATAGCTTCAAAAATTTCAGCACATAGAGAGGTGTTTTAGTAACATGAAAATTTCTACAACCATATTTTCCTCTCTCATAATAACTTTCAGTAGTGTCATGAGCAAACTCAACAATATAACTATCACATAAAGCATTCTTATCATGAGTCTCATGCATAAAATTATTACTACTCCCAACATAAGCATAGTTATTGTTATTAATTGTAGTAGCAGCAAATTCAACAAAGTAGCTATCATTATTATTCTCATCATCAAATATAGGAGGCATATTGTAATCATAATCAAATTTATCCTCCATAGCAGGTGGTAACAAAAGACTACTATCATTATAATCATCATAAATAGGAGGCAAAGTATCATCAAAGAAAATTTTCTCCTCAATGCTTGGTGGACTAAAAAGATCATGCTCATCAAAACCAGCTTCCCCAAGCTTAGAACTTTCTATATTATTGTAAACAATGGTGTTCAAAGCGTTCATACTAATATTACTACCAGCATGCAAAGAAGATTTCATAGGTTTTTTAATTTTCGCATCAAACAATCCATGTTTTAAATCAGGAAATAGAACAAGAAGCTCACTCTTGTACATTATGCCAACTAGTGTAAACAAGAAACAACAAGATGCAATTGCAGGATCTAAAGGAAATAGCTTCGAGCACACACACGACGGCGCCAGAAAAATACTTTACCTGAGACCGTAGTATGAGTGCCTTTTACCTTTCCTCCCCGGCAACGGCGCCAGAAAAGTGCTTGATGTCTACGTTCCCCCTCCTTTCCTGTAGACAGTGTTGGGCCTCCAAGAGCAGAGGTTTGTAGAACAGCAGCAAGTTTTCCCTTAAGTGGATCACCCAAGGTTTATCGAACTCAGGGAGGAAGAGGTCAAAGATATCCCTCTCATGCAACCCTGCAACCACAAAGCAAGAAGTCTCTTGTGTCCCCAACACACCTAATAGGTGCACTAGTTCGGCGAAGAGATAGTGAAATACAGGTGGTATGAATATATATGAGCAGTAGCAACGGTGCCAGAAAAGTACTTGGCGCGTAATTGATGGTGGTGGTATTGCAGCAGTAGTAACACAGTAAAACAGTAAACAAGCAGTAGTAACTCAGCAGTATTTAGGAACAAGGCCTAGGGATTACACTTTCACTAGTGGACACTCTCAACATTGATCACATAACAGAATAGATAAATGCATACTCTACACTTTTGTTGGATGATGAACACATTGCGTAGGATTACACGAACCCTCAATGCCGGAGTTAACAAGCTCCACAATTTGTTCATATTTAGTAACCTTATAGTGTAAGATAGATCAACGCTACTAAACCAAGTACTAGCATAGCATGCACACTGTCACCTTCATGCATATGTAGGAGGAATAGATCACATCAATATTATCATAGCAATAGTTAACTCCATAATCTACAAGAGATCATGATCATAGCACAAACCAAGTACTAACACGGTGCACACACTGTCACCATTACACACGTGCAGGAGGAATAGAACTACTTTAATAACACATCACTAGAGTAGCACATAGATGAATTGTGATACAAAACTCAGATGAATCTCAATCATGTAAAGCAGCTCATGAGATCATTGTATTGAAGTACATAGTAGAGAGATTAACCACATAGCTACCGGTACAGCCCCGAGCCTCGATGGAGAACTACTCCCTCCTCATGGGAGCAGCAGCGGTGATGAAGATGGCGGTGGAGATGGCAGCGGTGTCGATGGAGAAGCCTTCCGGGGGCACTTCCCCGCTCCGGCAGCGTGCCGGAACAGAGATCCTGTCCCCCAGATCTTGGCTTCGCGATGGCGGTGGCTCTGGAAGGTTTTCGTGGGTTTCGTCAATCGGTGTATGGTTTTCTGATCCAGGGGCTTTTTATAGGCGGAGAGGCGGCGCAGGAAGGTCGAAGGGGGGCCCACACCCTAGGGGGGCGCGCCCCCCCCCTAGGCCGCGCCGGGGTGTGGTGTGGTGGCCCTGCCTCCCTTCTCTGGCGGTTCTCGTGTGTTCTGGATGCTTCCGGTTAAAATAGGAACCTGGGCGTTGATTTCGTCCGATTCCGAGAATATTTCGTTACTAGGATTTCTGAAACCAAAAACAGCAGAAAACAGGAACTGGCACTTCGGCATCTTGTTAATAGGTTAGTTCCAGAAAATGCACGAATATGACATAAAGTGTGCATAAAACATGTAGATAACATCAATAATGTGGCATGGAACATAAGAAATTATCGATACGTCGGAGACGTATCAGGCCACGCCCACGTCGCACGAACGTTTCGAGTCGGTTACAGATAGCCCACGATCCAGGAGCGACGCGAACTGACTAACTGCGACGCGTCCGTCTAGGACTCTGTTCGTTTTCCTGAGCTGCAAAAAAGTAAGAAAAGTCTCGGCTCGATCCACTCACCACGAGCGCGGCGCGCGTCGTGACGTGACGTGACGTGTCGAGTCGAGACGAGCGAGCGAGGAGGAGGAGGAGCGCGCGTGTAGCACTCCTATTCTCACTCACTTACTAGTGGTGGAACAACCCACCTTATAAGGTGGTCTAACTTCCTCCCAACTTTCCATGTGGGACTAAACTTCCCACATCTTGCCACTCCCTAGTGAGCTGCCACCAACTTGGACTCAAACTCACAAGGCTGCCACTATGTGGGCTTTGAGATTTATAGGAAAAACTGAAATCTAATTTGGGCCACTAAAAGTGGGCCCAATATTTCAACAATCCCCCACCAGATCTCAAATCCCCATTTAGAGATTTACCCATACTCGCTGCTTGTTTATATACCAGTGTTTCAGCGGAGACTGTTAAGTTGAACTTCCGCCTAGAACCTTAAGCTACATCCATTCACACTTGAACAATGGACTAAGCCTTGAATTGCAAGTTTTGCGTGAACAGGATTTCACTCAAAGTCATAACCAGTACATGGCTGCCTGTAGCCTACCCCGCGGGTGAAGCATATGCGTCATACTTCATGGTCTCTTCTTGAGTTTACTAGAGATCACCCAAATCTCATAGATTGCGACGTTTAACAATCGGACTCATATAGGTGTGTTATTTCAAGAATGCTCTGTAGGACAGCATCTTTGCTAAAATAGCCAACATAAACACATTAAGGCTTGTTGCCAACCTGCCTTACAGCAACTTAGAGTTGTGCATCTTCACATAGAGAGGGTTACATAATACTCTCCTCAATTAAACCACTAGTTTGTTCTTCCCAGGTCCTAATTCACGGGATCTCCGATCACAAAGGTTGGGTTACCACTATGGCGTAACATCAACGGGTCTCAAACCCATCTCACTCGATGCACTTTCTATCACATTACGTGATAGTCCCTTTGTAAAGGGATCTGCCAGGTTTTTGTCTGTTTGAATATATGTAACAGTTATTACTCCGGAGTTTCGCAATTTCCTGACAGACTTCGAACGTCTCTTGACGTGTCTTGATGACTTCGCGTTATCCTTAGAATTGTTCACTTTGACAATTACAGTTTGATTGTCACAATTCAAAAGGATTGCCGGAACAGGTTTTTCAACCACAGGCAAGTCCATCAAGAGCTCACGCAACCATTCTGATTCAACAGTGGTAGTGTCTAAAGCAGTAAGTTCTGCTTCCATAGTTGACCTCGTCAATATGGTTTGCTTGCAAGATCTCCATGACACTGCGCCACCTCCAAAGGTAAATACATACCCACTTGTGGCGTACAGATCAGCTACATCTGAGATCCAATTCGAATCACTATATCCTTCAAGCACAGCTGGGTGCCCTGAATAGTGAATCCCATAACTCATTGTACCACATAGGTAGCGCATGACCCTATCAAGTGCATGTCAATGATCAGTACCCGGGTTTGACATGAACCTACTCAACTTGCTAACAGCAAAAGAGATGTCGGGTCTAGTCGCGCTCGCTAAGTACATGAGTGAGCCAACGATCTGAGAATATCTCAATTGATCTATGGCAATCCTCCGGTTCTTGCGTAATGTCACACTGGGATCATAAGGTGTTGAAAAAGGCTTGCTATCAATATAGCCGAACCGGCTCAAGATCTTCTCAACATAATGGGATTGCGTTAGAGTAATCCCACTCTCGTTCTTAATCAGCTTGATGTTCAGAATCACATCAGCTTCTCCCAGATCTTTCATATCAAAGCTCTTTGACAAGAAAGACTTGACCTCGTGTATTACTTTCATGTTTGTACCAAAGATCAGAATATCATCCACATACAAACATAGTATAACACCTTCGCCCCCACCGTGGCGATAGTAAACGCACTTGTCAGCCTCATTGACAGCAAAGCCTACAGAAGTTAAAGTTCTGTCAAACTTCTCATGCCATTGCTTAGGTGCTTGTTTTAGGCCATATAAAGATTTCAGCAACTTGCACACCTCTCTTTCTTCACCTTTTACTACAAACCCATCAGGCTGATCCATATAGATTTCCTCTTCCAACTCTCCATTAAGGAAAGCTGTCTTTACGTCCATTTGATGAACGATAAGACCATAGGAGGCAGCCATGGATAGTAGTACTCGAATGGTGGTAAGTCTGGCGACAGGTGAATAGGTGTCGAAGTAATCTTCGCCTTCTCTCTGTGTGTAGCCTTTCGCTACAAGCCGCGCCTTGTACTTTTCAATAGTACCATCAGGTCTTAGCTTCTTCTTGAACACCCATTTGCAGCCTACAGGCTTGCACCCATGGGGTCGTTCTGACAACTCCCAAGTTCCATTAGAAAGAATCGAGTCCATCTCATTATGGACAGCTTCTTTCCAGTCATCTGCATCTGGAGATGCATATGCCTCTGCAACGGACGTGGGAGTATCATCCACAAGGTACACAATGAAATCATCACCAAAGGATTTTTCAATCCTTCGTCTCTTGCTCCGTTTAGGAGCTTCATTATCATCCTTCTCAGTAACATTCTCATGTGATTGTTCAAAATACTCATTAGATGTACTAGACTCAGGAATTATCTCAGTAGAAATTCTAGCAATACTATGCATATCTTTCATAGGAAACATATTCTCAAAAAATGTTGCATCACGAGATTCCATAATAGTATCAACATGCATATCAGGTACCTCGGATTGAACTACTAAAAATCTATATCCTACACTCCGAGGAGCATAACCTAGAAAGATGCAATCCACTGTCTTTGGTCCAAGTTTGCGCTTCTTAGTAATTGGAATATTGACTTTCGCCAAACATCCCCATGTGCGCAAATACGAAAGTGATGGTTTTCTCCCAGCCCACTCCTCGTAAGGGGTTTTATCTTTATTCTTGTTAGGAACTCTATTCAGGACATGACATGAAGTCAACAAAGCCTCCCCCGCCATGCCTTTGATAAACCAGCAGTGGCTAACATGGAATTCACCAAGTCAGTCGGCGTGCGGTTTTTCCTCTCGGCAACCCCGTTTGATTGGGGTGAATAGGGAGGCGTCCTCTCATGAATAATGCCATGTTCCTCACAGAATTCATCAAAGATTTTAGGAAAATATTCGCCACCACGATCTGACCTAAGACGCTTGATCTTTCTCTCTAGTTGATTTTCAACTTCGGCCTTATAAATTTTAAAGTAGTCTAAAGCTTCATCTTTAGTTCGCAACAAATAAACATAGCAGAATCTAGTCGCATCATCAATCAATGTCATGAAATATCTCTTTCCACCTTTTGTCAACACACCATTCATCTCGCATAGATCAGAATGTATGAGTTCTAGAGGTGCCAAGTTTCTCTCCTCGGTCGCCTTGTGAGGCTTCCGAGGTTGCTTTGATTGCACACAACTGTGGCACTTAGAACCTTTGGCAATGGTGAAATTCGGAACTAAACTTAAACTGGATAGCCGAGACATTAAACCAAAATTAATGTGACATAAACGAGAATGCCAAACACTGGTATCATCACTAACATTGCCACAAATATGGTTCACAGACTTATTACTGAAATCAGAAAGCGAAAAGCGGAACAAGCCTCCGCACTCATAGCCTTTACCAATAAATTGTCCAAACTTGGAAACAACTACTTTATTCGACTCTAACACAACCTTAAACCCATCTCTGCATAGAAGGGAGCCGCTAACGAGATTCTTGCTCATAGTAGGGACATGCTGCACGTTCCTCAGCTGCACGATCTTCCCCGAAGTGAACTTCAGATCTACCGTGCCAACACCACGAACAGAAGCATGTGACCCATTCCCCATCAAGACGGAAGAATCCCGGGCGACCTGGTAAGAAGTGAACATGGATATGTCAGCACACACATGAACATTAGCACCTGTATCAATCCACCAACATGGAGATTGAAATACCGAAAGAACAGTAAAGAGATTACCGTACCCATCAGCATTGCTAGCGGTCACCGTGTTGACTTGCCTCCCCTTTTTCTTGCGGTCTGCCCTCTCTGGACAGTCCTTAGAAAAGTGGCCAGCCTCTCCACAGGTAAAGCAGCTCAGATCTGCTTTGTTCATCATCTTCTTCTTCTTGAAGGTTGTAGTCTTCATAGGCTTATTGAAGGAGGGCTTGTTATTCCCTTTGTTCTTGCTGTAGGGTTTCTTCTGCACCATGTTGGCGCTAGACTGACCCTCTCCTTTCTCAGTATTATTCTTAGCCCGAGCTTTCTCCTCAACATCAAGAGACGCTATCAGATTTTCAACTGATATCTCCTGTCTCTTGTGTTTGAGAGTTGTGGCAAAGTTCCTCCATGAAGGGGGCAACTTAGCGATGATGCATCCAGCCACAAACTTGTCAGGTAAGGCACACTTAAGGAGTTCGAGCTCTTTCGCAATGCACTGTATCTCATGAGCTTGTTCGACTACAGAACGGTTGTTTACCATCCTGATGTCATGGAAGCTCTCCATGATGTACAGTTCACTGCCTGCATCGGTTGCACCGAATTTAGCATTCAGTGCATCCCAGAGTTCTTTACCATCTGTTATGTGCATGTACACATCACACAGACGATCAGCAAGAATACTCAGAACGCATCCGACGAAGAGAGTATTGTTTTCCTTGAACTTGTTCTGATCTTGGTCAGATATAGTTCCTTCAGGTAAACCATCACTAACTTCGAACACTTTCAGATGAGTAAGCCAGAGCGTGGCCTTAACTTGCCACCTCTTAAAGTGCACACCGGTAAACTTATCCGGCCTCAGTGCATCAGCAAAACCAGCCATTGTTAACTCAGGAAATTGCCTACAATTAGGTTTTTGGATTGTTGGATAATTAGGCACAATTTCCATGATTAATTCCAGAATATAAAACATGATGGCAGCAACTACTAACATGTGAAACTCAAACATACTAGATGCATTAATCAACATGAGTAGCAGCAGCGCAAACGATAAAACATCCATCGCTAAATAGATCGAGATATGTCGCACGTACCGATCTGGTGGAGGTGGCGGTGGAGGTGTAGCAGATGATGTCGCAGCAGTAACGTTGTTGATGACAACGTTGTTGACGACGGGAACGACGGGTCGAAGTAGACGGCGTTGAAGACGACGGTAGGCATCACCGCCCGACTTGGACGGAAGGCGACCCGTGATGAAGAGCTTGAGCAGTCGCGCAGAGCGCTTCCCAAAAACCTAATTCGCCCTCTCCTGTACAGGATCGCAAGGACGAGCGGTTCCGGAGACCTGCTCTCCCGTTCGCCGATGCACGTTGGCGCGCGGGATGGAGTAGGCTACGATGGCGGCGCAAGCAGAGAGAGGTGGAAACCCTAACTCGTGTATTGGATGTGTTCCTGCGGTAGCCGGGCAGGAGATTATATAGGCTCGGGAAACCCTAGGCAACGCGGGCCACGCCCACGTCGCACAAACGTTTCGAGTCGGTTACAGATAGCCCACGATCCGGGAGCGACCCGAACTGACTAACTGCGACGCGTCCGTCTAGGACTCTGTTCGTTTTCCTGAGCTGCAAAAAGTAAGAAAAGTCTCGGCTCGATCCACTCACCACGAGCGCGGCGCGCGTCGTGACGTGTCGAGTCGAGACGAGCGAGCGAGGAGGAGGAGGAGCGCGCGTGTAGCACTCCTATTCTCACTCTCTTACTAGTGGTGGAACAACCCACCTTATAAGGTGGTCTAACTTCCTCCCAACTTTCCATGTGGGACTAAACTTCCCACTTCTTGCCACTCCCTAGTGAGCTGCCACCAACTTGGACTCAAACTCACAAGGCTGCCACTATGTGGGCTTTGAGATTTATAGGAAAAACTGAAATCTAATTTGGGCCACTAAAAGTGGGCCCAATATTTCAACACTATCCTGGATCATAAGAGGCCCAAAAGTAAAAAAAAATTGTTTCAAAACAGAGAAGTGCATTGTGGCTGCCTGATTCTATCAGCAATAGAGTTGTGACGATGAAACATACCCTATGTACTGATCTAGACCTAGATGATCTAGGTTTTTAACACGACCGGCACCGATCGCCACTGCCGCGACGGCCAGAGGACGGCGATGCGCGCTACGCAGGAGAACCGCGCAGCCCAGCTTAACCAGCGTCTTTCATCATCAGGGAGAACCAACACAACTACAACTGTTAGTGCCCCGGAGCACGTGAGTGCAAGTTCGGTCGACTCAGGTTCCATCACCATTCAAGCCAACCCTACCAAATCCTATCCGGCGGCTTCGTGGGATTCATGTGCAAGAATTCACGTTTCTGGTGCCTCACATTTCTACCAGGGTTCGCACCCGTGCTGGTCATACCACTCCATGTTGCATTCTCCCCTCCAGTCAATACTTCTTTGGATCTGTAGCCGTGATGAAAATCTGTTCTTCTGGCGTATTTCATCTCTCGAGACCAATATATATTTATGTTGGGCAACAAAGTAAGGACTTGAAGTATGCTACCTCATTATTCAGGACATTACTTACGACTTCACCAAATTTCAAAGTATGTCAAGCTTAGTTGCATCTATTTATGTAAAAAAAATCGCCATGTACTAGCTTGGATGGTTGAATATACGCCCATGTTAACTCCATTTTTTTTCAACATCAACCACCTTTCCATTAACGGCGATCTTGCAAGCACGACACAAGGAAAGAGAACAGATTGGAGAAGCTAGAGCACCAATGGAAAACCCACTTGACATCGAAACACCCACACCATGGGGGAAAACCAATTGCCATTACATCTACAGAATTCAACATAAAAAAATAGAGACAGGATTACAAGTTTCAACCAACAAAAGAGCACAACACCGAGACCACTCACAGGAATCTCTAGCAACGGCAATCTCAGCTTCCAGTGATCCTCATAGTCCTTATCACGGCACCAGAGTCCTTGTTTTTTTCTCTCTCGAAATGGGAGCATAGCCCATTTAAAAGATGCACACATCTTTCATTTATTAGATTATTCACACTTATAAGGAAGATACAAAGATCAACTTCAAGCCACCATTCTAGCGACAACTCGCTATAGCTACAGGAGTGATGAAGGGAGTGACAATGAACATGGCCATTACCCTAACAATACACCAACACACATCATCTAAAACTGAATGCCTTCCCAAACCACCCATTGGCGGGTGAGAAGCACAACCAGCCAAGCAGACCCTCAGTGCACGCCATTGCACACGCCGCAGAAATTGCTACCGCCGTCTTCGTCGAATCCATCTCCAATACGAATCCCCACGTTGACCTTGCTAGGCCTGCCATCGACGGCGCCACGGCGCCAGATGACACCACCACCCTGTGCGCGTACATCACACTGCGCCCGTCTCTGAGACACCACTGCACCATGCCGCCGAGACTCGACAACGCCGACGTAACGAAAGCACACCATTCCACCTCAACACCACCACCATTCGTTGTATGCTCCAAAAACGATGCCCCCAACAGGTAGAACGGTGCCGCGCGCCGCCATCGTCTAATCCAGGAGACCCGGGTCTAGGGTTTCCCCCGGAGCAGCCCAGGCGAAAAGAATCCAGACTACAGAGACAATGCCTTCAATAAGGTAACGACGAACAGGCGCCGCCATCGTCCGCCATGACCAAAATTGGGGCTGGCTTTCACCGGCAGCCACACCTCGCCCTCGGGAACTAGACGACGGATCGCGAGATCCGCCGAAGCTAGCCAGAAAACTAGCCGATCTCCTCAGGCGAAAGAGAAGACCACCACCGCTGTGCCTAGAGTAGATGCTCCAGGCGCCCTCGTGAAGCGGAAGGAACACAAATGAGGACCGCACGCCGCTGCCCGCAGGAGCCCGTCCATCCCTTCCGCCCGAGCCCCATGGGGCCCGATCAGACTGAACGGCGCTGCCGCTGCATCTTGCGGCCACCAGACCCGTTGTGTCCGCCGTTCCCTCGCTACACCGACGCCATGAGAAGAGGCGACAAGCGCCGTCATCCCCATCAACTCGGCGCATGGAGGGAAGTCCGCCGCCGCCACCACACCACCCGGGCTTTTCCCGACGATGCTCCCGGCAGCGGCGGCTGTAGGGAGAATGCATGACGGGCTGGAGGAGTGGAGGGCGAGGGGCACCCCGGTGGTGGCGCGGCACCGCCGCGCAGGGGAGATTTAGGGTTGGGAGGGGTCGTTGCCACCATATTTTCACCAGAGTCCTTGTTGGCTAGCTTAGACGTCGCCTTCATCATCTGTTTTGAACCATTTCGTATTGACAACATCATCCTCTTTTTACAGACCTACCAAATAATTCAAGAAGGATCCAGTTGTGAAGATAATAGTTAGAGGAGACTTCAGCCTGTAATAATTTTCAAAGATGATATTATTTCTTGTTATCCAGATTGACCTACAAAACAACAATAATAAGCAATGTACAAGGCTTCTTCACACCAGGCCAAAAATCATGCAACTAAATAGTCTAAGTTACACATTGCCAAACAGAACAAGGAATCAACTTGGTTCCATAAATGGATCCAATAACACCCCCAGATAAACTTAGAGCATCTCCAGCCCGTTCGAGCCCCCCCGGCGAAAATCCGGATATAACAAACGCCGGATTGGATGTAAAAAAGGGCATGGGGGGCAACATTTTCCCAGTCGCACCCCCGGCATTCGCCCATCAGCGGCGATAGATTCAAAATATCGTCTTACCGCTACACAAAAGAATCGCCAAAGTCCGGCGATCGGATCAGCCACATTCCGGCGATCGAAACTAGATGATTACAGGCTCATCGGCGGTCCCGTCCTGAGCAACGGCGTCTGACGTGGCATCGGGCGGTGAAGCATCGACGTCTGGCGCGGCATCGGGCTGCGAAGCATCAACGTCTGCAGTTGTCAAAGCGGCGGGAGTAGACGTCGAAGCGGAGGACAAAGGAGCCGACGGTGTGCAAAGGATTTCTTGGCGATGGGCGTCGTACCAAGACCTCGTATCCTTGTCCATGTTGACGTCGTTGCTGCCGATCAGGAACGCTAGGTCGGTGTTCCTCTTCTTCGTCGTGGAGGTTTCCTTGAGCAAGGCAATCCGGACGCCCTGGTTGGCGAGCGTCGCCTTCCACTGCACGTCGTGCTTGTCATCCCTCCCGGCGGCGTGCGCTCTCGCGTCGGCCCATCACTTGTCGAAGGACGCCTTCAACCTGTCGGCTGGATGGCCGGCCTTCTTTTGCTCTTTCAGCTTCTTCAGACCGAGATCGGGGCAGCCCGCCGACGCGGAAGGTGCTAGATCGTCGGGGTTGTACTGCTCGCCCTTGTTATTGGCGAGATTCTTGCGCACCGTCTTCCACTTATCGCACTCCGCGATGCGGGCGAACACGTTGAGGTACTTGAACATCTGGCCGTCGTTGTCGTCCGCGTACATGGTGAATGCCCGCCGCACCTGCAAAAATAGGCCGGCGAATCAAGATTATTCGGTGGCGATTTAGGGTCGACGGAGGAGCCACGGGGAGTGAGTATACCTTTGCTTCAAAGTCCTTGCCGTATATAAAATGTTTGTCGATCTCCTCCTATATGCTGTGCCACTTGCTGCACGCCGCCTGAATGATCCCCCAATGGGTGCTCATTGCCTTGTCGCCGCGTTCCATCACCGTCTTGTTGAAGTATGGATCGACAAGTTTACGCTCGTCGAACGCCACCTTGAACCACTGCCAGTACGTGTCGTAGTTCTGATTGGCGCCGGTGATGCCGTTCATAGACACCGTCTTCCAAGCTTCGGCGAGGCACTCCTCTTCTTTGCCCGTCCATTTGATCCGCGGCTCGGCTGGCGGCGAGTTCTTCTTCCTTCTCTTCTTCTTACCCTTGGATGGCGCCTCCGTGGCTTCAGGCGCTTCCTCTTCGTCGATGTCCTGGTCGACGTACGTTGGAGAAGGAGAGCGGCCCACGTCGCAGGGCAGGCGAGATGCCCTCGTACATCGCACCGTCGTATGCCCGCGGTGAAGGCGTAAACCCGGCAATGCCGGCGGCGTAGGTGTCATGGAACATGGTCGTGGCCGGCGATGCCGGCGAGAAGGAAGGAGAATTGGGCGATGCGCGGCTGGCCGAAGTTGATGGAGATCAGCCTCGCCTGTTCCTCCGCCGTCGCCACCACCCTCTTCACGTTGCACTTCTTCTCCCTCTCCGCCCGACCGCGAGTTTCGTTCCGCAGCCCACTCCGCGTTTGAGATGCCCGGTGGCCTCTGTTTTGGCGCCCGCGGCTTCCTCGCCTTCGGCGCGAAATCGGCGGCGAGCTTCTTCGGCGGCATGGTGGTGGAAGGGAAGAGGAGGAGCTGCAACTGTGGGGGAGAATGGCGGTAGCTGCTCCGAAATTTGACGGGGAAAATGGTTCTATGCGGCGCATTTTGGAGGGAAAACGAAATTAATGGAGGGAACTACCAATTCTGTCACCGACAACGCGGGTCCGCTCGACCTTTCGCGCGCTTTTGTTTCGTCCGGAGTCCCCGATCGGGCCTCGGGAACCCGGGGATGGTCTGGTCTCTCCGGACGGATGAAAGGCCTAATCCGGGCGAAAACGAGGTACCCAGGGAGCGGCTGGGCCGTTTTCGTCCATCCGGATGGAAAAAAGGCGTCCTGGGGACCTCGTCGGGGAGAGACGGCTGGAGATGCTCTAACCCCTCAACTTTGGTTGGTTAGGAAGAGCACTGAAGCAGGGCTCGCATATATTTATTGTAAAAAAATACCATATACTAGCTTGGTTGATTGAATGCACATCACAAGCAGGAAAGAGAAATTCAATGGAAAACCCACAGTTAGCACTTGATATCGAAATACTCTCTATGGGGCAAAAAAAAAAAAACCAGTGCCACTACATCTATTTCTTTCTTTCATAACTCCCGTCTTGCTTTCGTCCACCCCCAGCTCCTCTCGCTTCCCCCCCCCCCCAGATCCAGGGCCTCCCGGCCCCTTCCCTCTCTTCTCCGGCGGTGGCCGGCATCGAGACGGGTGAGGGTCCCATCCCTGTATAGTAGTAGTATAGGATTAGGTGACTAAGGTTCAGTTTGCCTCCATGGCGTCTGGCTTCATGCCGTTCTGGTGTCTCCTTCTTGCGCTCGCGAGCAGCGTGAGGTGGATGCCGGTTCTTACTCCGCCCGGTGGTGGTTCCGGCGAAGACACCCCCAATAAGCTCGCCTCTCTCCTGGATCTCGAGGACCGGCCTCTATTTCTCTCTTCCCCCTACTGCCGTCATGGAGATGGGGGTGGTGGAAGGGCGAGATGGTGGCCTCGATTCTATCAGTTGGGCCGGAGCTCATCCTTGGCGACATCTGATATGGAGCTATGGCGCACGCTGCGATGCTGCAGCGGCTGCTCGCCGGTCTCCTCATCGTCGAATCATCTGACCGAATGGCTGTCCCTTGAAGATTTCCTCCCAGCCCAGAGTTGGCTTGATGGGAGGCAGCCCCTGGCGTCCATGTCGTCTACTTCCTCGAGGTGTTGGAGGTGGTGGCACGGCGGCATCAACGCACCAAGTGGTCTCGTCCCCGGCGGCGCTGGTGTTGGCTCGGTGAAGAGGATGAAGTTTGGACCCGATTGCTTTTTCACTTTTCTCAGTAGGGTCCTTGTTGCAAAGTCCAGGGACTGGTTTGTATTTTTAGTTTCTTTGTGTCCTTTGTGGGGCTGTTTTCTAACTGTTGCCCTTATCTAATACAGCAGCCTGTGTCCTTCTGGACCCATCTTTTGTTCAAAAAAAAAAGACGTCGCCTTCATCATCTGTTTTACACCAGTTTGTACTGATAACAGCGTCATCTTTTTATATACCTTCCCAATAATTCAAGAAGGATCAAATTGTGAAGATAATAGTAAGAGGAGACTTTAGCTTGTAATAGGTGATCTTGTTTCTCGTTATCCAAATTGACTGACAAACAACAAAAAAGAGCAACGTATAACTTCCTCACACCATGCCAAACAATCGTGCAACTAAGTTACACATTGTCAAACAGATTAAGGAATCAACATTGTTCCAAAAATGGATCCAATAACACCGGAGATAACCATAACAAAGCAACAGGAAATGGTTTGCACTTTCCTCATTATCACAGAAGAATCATCTAGGAGACCCTTGCCAATTTCTAGATTTCATATTATCTCTTGTAAGAATAGCATTCTACATCAATTTCCATATGATTTTTGGATATTTTAAGAGAAAGTTTTGCTTTCTAGATTCATTTATTTTTAGCACCGGCAATATCACTATCCAATAAAATATACACAAACCTGGTACTGAATATTTTTTAGGAGATAATGATCGTTGCACCTCATCAGGCTCTAAGGATATAGGTATATTTCTGGCGGCATTAACGTATAATCCCACTGATCTAGGAAAACACCCTGCATTCTTCTAGTACAAAAATTTATCACTCACTATGAGACTAGGGAGTCGCGGGGAAGGGGCAGCTGCAATGCGATGGGATGCGGAGGAAGGAACCATGGCCGAGTGGGCCGTACTGTGTGTGTGATGGTTCTGAGTGCCGAGCCAGACTCGATGTTGTAAGTTCTTCCATCCGCCGGTCCAGTGTAAACTCGATCGGCACCGACGATCGTTGCCCAACTTGCTATACATGAGAACCGCGCAACCGAACTTTAACTAGCGCCTTTTAGAGCACCTCCAGTCGCGTCCCCCAAACGGCGTTTGGGGGACGGCGGACAAGAAATGGAGAAAATCGCGTCCCAGTCGCGTCCCCCAAAGCTAAATAGCGCCTCATTTTGTGTCCGGCGTCCCCGGGTCTCTACCGGGGACGCCGGACACAAAATGAGAGCCTATATGCATGCATGCAGCCCCTAGTCCCCACATGCCATTTTCTTTCCCCACACTTTCTCTCACCTACTTTTCCCACATGGGGTGGTCCCTTCTATTAAAATGCATGCATCCGGACGCTGTTTGAGGGACGCGGCTGGAAAGGGTCTTTTTTCCGTACAGATTTTTGATATCTTTTTATCCGGCGCGGTCCTAAACATGCCCTAAATCATTTGTGCTGGACGTTTTTTGAGGGACGCGACTGAAGTTGCTCTTAGGAACCCAAAAAATCATCGCAGCTACTATTAGCAGTGCCCCGAAGCACGTGAGTGCGAGAGTTCGCGCGACTGAGGTTGTCACTCCAACCGGGCTAGTCCTGTCCCGTCCTCTTTCGCTCTTTTTCGGATCAAGGTACAAGAATACACGTTTCTGATGCCTCACAATTCTACTAGACCTCACACCCCCATGCTGCTCATATTGCTCGATCATTGTTTTCATTCTCGCGGTCAATACTTCTCTACTAGATTTGTAGCCTGTAACGAGAAATTTGTTCCTCTGCACATTACAACCCTGGACACAAATATGTATATGGGGTATGCCACAACCCTGGACACAAATATATATTTAAAGTATGCTAGGTCATTATTCACGCTGACCGGTCCTACGCTGTAACCTACTAACCTGTCAATGCGATTGAATGTACAGCGACCCTCCTCCCAAGCACGAGAATTCGGTGAGCATTTGAAGTCGTACGTATACATGTAGTAATGTTAGATTCGCCGCTTGCTTCATCGTTGTGGCACCGGCTAGATGCTGATTGATCGCTTGCACAAAAATAACTCAAAACTGAAAGAAAAGCACAGACTGACCCTCCGGCGAAACTATTTCACCAATCTAACCCTTTTGTGTGGCGCCCCTCTAACGGGCGCCACACATGCCCATGTGGCTCCCCTCCTGCCGGCGCCACTGTCCCAGCCGACGTGGCCCCCTCGTCGCTGAGCTGGTGCGCCCATCCGACGTGGCAGCATGTGTGGCGCCCCTCCGAACGGCGCCACACATGCACTTGGAATTGCCCAAAACATACTGTGAGACAAATCCTTTGGGACTTAGCCGTTTTGCGAGGCTCGATGTGTGGCGCCGATGCCACGGGCGCCACACTAGCCTGTGTGGCGCCGATGCTACGGGCGCCACACATCCACTTAAGTGTGGCGCCCGCGCCCGCGCCCAGCCCGACCCTCTCTTTCTTCTTTCTCTTCCTCTCTGCTTCTCCTCCCCAACCGCCGCCGCCGCCCGCCTCCCCTTCGCCCCCCCCCCCCCCCACCAAATCGACCAAGGAATCGTCAGATCTATCCGGTCAAGTCCTTCCTCCTCCATTCCTCAAGGTATTCCCCTTCGATTCCCTCTGATTCGTCCACTATTGTTGGTGGATTTGGTGGATTTGGATATGAACCCTAGATTTGGCTATGTAGATATAAAATGGCTATGTATGTGTTCAAATTGTATGTATGTATGTCTTGAAATGTCTACTATTTGTGATGGAATAACTCATATTTGAACCAAATATTTGTTGGAACCCTAGATATGAATATATGTGTGTATGTATGGAACTCTCATGTATTTGGATATGAACTCTCATGTATGTGTTGCTCATTTTTGTTAGTGGAATGACTCATAATATGGTTGTGTAAACATGTAGGATGGTGTGGCTTCTGGATGAAGAGTACGACAGGGAGCACCGGGCTGTTCATATGACGGAGAGGGGAACGGATCTTCACCCTTTGAAGATTCGTTACCATGGCACAGTGGATATACCGTATGACGAGAGGTACACGGAGTTCATTCAGCCTACCGGTCTTATGCCGTTCATATCCCTTGTAAGCCGTGGGGGCCGAACATGAACCCCTCTGCACTCACCGCCCTTGTCGACCGGTGGAGGCTGGAGACTCACACCTTCCACTTGAGGGCCGGCGAGATGGCCCCTACTCTCCAGGATGTTTCCATGATCCTTGGACTACCTATTCAGGGCGACCCACTGTGAATGTACGGTACTATGATGTGGTGGCGCCCTTCCCACTGGCGCCACAAATGCTAGTGTGGCACCCGTGGCATCGGCGCCACACATGCCAACTTATATGAACTATTGGGTCGAAAACATCCAGGGGCTCCGGACGATAAGTCCTTAGCCGTTTTCGCGAGCCTCTATGTGTGGCGCCCGTGGCATCGGCGCCACACATCGAGCCTCGCAAAACGGCTAAGTCCCAGAGGATTTGTCTCACAGTATGTTTTGGGCAATTCCAAGTGCATGTGTGGCGCCGTTAGGAGGGGCGCCGCACATGCTGCCACGTCGGATGGGCGCACCAGCTCAGCGGCGAGGGGGCCACGTCGGCTGGGACAGTGGCGCCGGCAGGAGGGAAGCCACATGGGCATGTGTGGCGCCCGTGGGAGGGGCGCCACACAAAAGGGTTAGATTGGTGAAATAGTTTTGCCGGAGGGTTAGTCTGTGCTTTTCTTTCAGTTTTGGGTTATTTTTGTGTAAATCGCCATCGCTAACAGCTCATTGCATATCAAGAAAGGGAACCATATTTTTTTTCTCAAAAAAAAAGAAAAGAAGAATGGAAACATTTTTTTTTTCTCAAAAGACGGTCTGTGGTCAGTTTCTATTACCTTGATCAGAGCCGCCTAAGAGAAAAAAAAAACTATGTAACAGATTTTGAACTGAATCAGGTTCAGAATTTTAACAAATATTTGTCAACAAATGTTATCCTACAAGTATTTTTTGGGAGTCAGCAGCCACTAAAAAAATGGCAGGGACCCTAGCAGGGACACTAGCTGTTTCAAAGCTTAGTTCAACTTTTTAACATTGTTCATATTAAAAAATCTTACCTCGAAAAGTACATTGCATTTGGTTGGGAGATACAAAACCCTCTTCACCTGACCATTTTCTAATGTGCCTTTTCTCTGTTCTCCTGAAACCCTTCTTCTTACTCACGATCGTCAGAGAGAAAGAGAGATACAGAGAAGGAAATTCAGGAGGATTTGTGCGGCGTAAAAGCGTGCAGCTTTTCTGTCTCTTTCTTTCCTTTTATTCATTCCACTGAAAACAGAAAGGAGCGAAGGAAGCGGGCTCCAATCCGACTGTGACATCCCACGACTAACAGACTAACGAGATCAGTCTGATCACTACGTCCACTACTCCTATGACTCGGCCATGATCTACCGATCATCTAGCTACTGCATGCCACGAACAAGCTCATGGACACATGCGTATTCAGAAAAGGAAAATGGGAAATAAACTAACACGTGCACAGGATTATTAGCTAACAATCACTCCCTAATCCTGAGCATGACCTTATTTTCTACCATGCCAATCTTTGATCGAAGTTCCTGAAACCTGACTCTTCCCAAAGGCTTCGTCAGGATATCAGCTAACTGATCATCAGTACTGACATACTTCACCTCTACCTTGCCTTTCTCCACGTACTCCCTGATGAAGTGATATCAAAGATCGATGTGTTTACTTCGATGATGGAATACTGGATTCTTGCAGAGTGAGATGGCTGATTGGTTGTCGATGAAGAGCTAGAAACTTCGCGTGTCTTCATCTGTCAGTTCGCCTAGTAGACGAGCCAGCCAAAGACCCTGACAAACTCCACCAGTGTCGGCAACGTACTCATCATCACAGGATGACGGAGCGACATTTTTTTTTGGTTTCTGCGTCCGCCAGCTTATTGGGCTGCTTCCAAGGAAGAAGAACGCACCAGAGGTGCTCTTGCGATCATCTTGATCTCCCGCATGGTCGCTGTCAGTGTAACCGAGCAAGCGAGATTCTTCAGTCCTCTATGGGTACCAGCGCCCAAAACGCAGCGTGTCGGTGATGTACCGAAGCACGTGCTTCACTGCGGCTTGATGCTCCTTCGTAGGTTGCTCCATGAAACGACTCAGGTAGCCAACTGCAAACATGATATCTGGCCTTGTGTGTATGAGATACCTCAAGCTGCCGAGAGTGCTCTTTAACTCAGTGGCGTCCACGGGCTTGGTCGTGCTGTCCATGGAGAGCTTGAGTCTGTTCTCAGTGGGCGTCGAGCAGGGTTGCAGTCACTCATTCCATTCTTCTCCAGAATTCTCTGAGCGTAAGCGGACTGGGTCACCGTGATGCCAGTCTCACTTTGCAGCACCTCCAAGCCAAGGTAGAAGCTCAACTTGCCGAGGTCGCTCATGCGGAAGGTTTCCTTCATTTCTTCCTTGAAAGTGATGATCCCGCTCTCACTGCTACCGGTGATGATTAGATCATCCACGTAGATGCCCAACAGAATGCGGTCACTCCCTTCGCCGCGCTTGTACATGGCAGGCTCGGACGGACTCCTATAGAAACCAAGCTGCTACAGGACTCGGTCTAGTTTGGAGTTCCATGCTCGTGGTGCCTGCTTCAGGCCGTACAAAGCTTTGTGGAGGCGAAGCACCTTGCCCCTTCTATTTGGCGCCTCGAATCCTGGAGGCTGTGAGACATACACCTCCTCGTTGAGTTCGCCGTTGAGAAAAGCTGTCTTGACATCCATGTGGTGGACTTGCCATCCCGAGTGACCTACTAGCGCCAGGAGCAGACGAACGGACTCGAGGCGAGCGACAGGAGCGTGCACCTCGTCATAGTCTACGCCATGACGCTGCGCGGAACCCTTCGCCACCAAGCGTGCCTTGTGCTTCTGCACAGCACCTCTCTCGTAGCGCTTCACCTTGAAGATCCATTTCAGTCCAATGGGACGATGGCCAGCAGGAAGATCCGCCAGTTCCCATGTTCCGTTCTCGACAATGGATGCCATCTCGTCGCTCATCTCCTGCCTCCAGCAGGCGTGCTCTTCCGCTTCACGAAACAACGTGGGCTCGTCAGTCACTGCAAGGTGCAGCTGTTGCGGTCAGAAACCCACCGGCGAGCAACGACGGGCAACACAGGAGAGCCGGGAGCAACTTAGGGCTGCGGCTGGCCCTGGTCCCTCCGAGCGACGGCCCGCAAAGACTCCGGCACGCACGTCCGATGCTGGTGCAAGGGCGTGCCACCTGACCTATACCTGGTCAGGAAGGTGATGGAGATGCCTCGCTTAGTTTCCTGCATGGCATACACGTAAACATTAAATACGAGCCTCGATCGGCTCTCAGGTTGTCCTGTGAATCGGCTCAAAGAGCCGATCCACCCATGATTCGCACGAGGTGTACGAATATATGGTGGTCCTGCTTGATCAAGATAAAGCTAAAACGATCTACGACGATTTAGGGTTTTCACCGCATAATCGGAACATCCTACTCGTGATTGAGCCTCGCGGCCGCGCACGGTGATCGTAAGCCGATCCTAGACAAGGCCTAAAAACCAACACGAAGTTGATCCCCGGAACATCCTGTCTAGGGCTAGCAAACTACACCCTACGCGCCGCTGGATCCTTCAACCCTTTGTAAGGCCTAACTATGCAGATATTAAACTAATCCTTGAAGAACAAGGAGCAACCATAACGGATCAGATCTACTAAATAAAGATCAAGCGGGGTGCCGCCCCTACGCCTAAGATAGGCGTAAGGGCGGCTAGATGTCTAAGGGTTGCACGACGATAGCATATGATACGAAGAACAATGCTAACCCTAACACATCTAAGATAACTACGTTGCTCGCCATCAAAAAGGCTTCAGTACGAGCAACGCATGAACAACGAAACTGCCTAGATCGCAAGATGCGATCTAGGCAGCATGATGCTTACCCGGAAGAAACCCTCGAGACAAGGGAGTTGGCGATGCGCCTAGATTGGTTTGTGGTGAACGTGATTGTTGTTTATTTCATAAACCCTAGATACATATTTATAGTCCGTAGACTTTCTAACGTGAGAATAATCCCAACCGTGTACGAGCCAAACTCTAACTAACCGACACGTAATCTACTATATTACAGATACACGGGCAAACTAGCCCAAACCTTGCATATAAGGCCGATTTACGTATATTCTTCCATGTATATTCTTCAAGCCCATCTTGATCGCGGCCCACCTTTGACTCGGTCAAATTCCGGTGATAACACATGCCCCCCTGGTTTTGGAATTGATAATTCCAAAATCACTCTGCCTTTTCTTCGTCGGGTCATGTCGTGGCAGAACAGAACCGTCGCACTATTCTTCATCATAATGCCTTGCCTTCTCAACTTCTCTACAAAATTTGATAGCTTTAGCATCACTTCCACGGAAACTGCAATAGCATTAACTCTCCACTAGGCTCCCCCTGTATTCAACTGTGCCGATTGATTAGCCTTTCCGTCCCCTTCCTCTGTTCTAGCTATCGGCACCGAAAAGCCCTCTTTCCCTGTAGCAATGTCTTCCTCTTCCTCCGTCTCCTCCGGCCTCTCCCTCCAATCTTCCTCCTCGAGCGAGCCAGAGTGGAACTTTGATCATGTGCCGGACGGCCCACTCGAAGCACTCGTCGGGTCAGATGGCGACCTGTCTCTGACCGATGGGGAACACGACCTCAAGTTCCTCATCGAAGGGGAGCTGATGGGCGAAAGCGAAGATGACCTCCACCCCTGGGCGAAACCCACCTCCTCCGACGGGGAGGAGGAAGAAGAAGAAGTAGAGGAAGAGGAGGAAGATGATTCCTCTTCCTCCGTTGGGCATCCGCCGGCAAAGCGATTCCGCGCTTAGGCGGACAGCGAGGACGATGATGATGACGAGGAAGAAAAGGAAGAGGAAAAGGATGATTCCTCCTCCTCCGCTGGGTATCCGCCGGCAAAGCGCTTCCGCGCTTGGGCGGACAGCGAGGATGATGATGATGACGAGGAAGAAGAGGCTCCGGCCGAGGGCTGGTGTAGCAGCAACAAAGAACTCTCCGAAAGCAGCGCCGATGGCAGCGATGCCGACGACGAGGCCAGCGAGGACTCGTAGAGTAGGACTAGTAGCCCCTGAGCAATCGGCTCTTCTTTTGTAAAAATCCCTCTTATTATGAAAAAGAACTTCTCAGCTGATTCTGTCCTTTCACCAAATTTACCGATTGCTAAAATAAGTCAACAAATTACGAGCCGATGGCAGCACACCGGTCCTTGCCATGAAAACATGAGCAGAGCCAACTCTATTGTTTATCAAAATGGTAATCTGTGGCCTGTCCGCAAGGGCAAAACCCAATTCCCCAAAACGCCATTTGAACAGATCCAACCCACGGCCATACGAACCTCAGATGTCAATTGCGCAGGTTCGCAACTGCAATGAATCCATGGGCAGCACCATCCAAAGCCCACGCTATGGTTCCCGGCCTAAAGGTGATCCTTAACCGCCCCTTACTGTCCGAACATAGCGCCTTGCTCTATCTTTTCGCAGCAACAGAGACGGTTCTGACTCTGTAAATGATGGCAGCTTCCCTTTCAGCAGCTCTAGTAGTCTTCTACTGCAACAACTCACCGCTTTCGAAGAGGTTATGATGCAGGGTCAGCCGACGATACTCCAATCGGCTTCTAAAAACAGAGCATCTACCAGGCCAGTTGCCCCCCGAGCCTCAGTCAAGGCGAGAATAGCGGTGAGGATGCACAGATCAAACAAAGGGCTTTGAACCCAGGTAATCTGGTAATCTGAGACAGCCACCATGAAGAGTCAGCCAAACTTGCCCCCATTGATCAGCTTTCTTCCGCTGAAAGCCGATATTGTAGATGAAGTACCAACGGCTTAATGAGCAAAGGGCTGCCTTGTATGCCAAAACTGATACTTCTGACAGTACTGCTGAACTGGCGCAAAGGGTTGGAAGTCCTCGAAGAGAAGGTTCAGGCACCAAAATCGAACTGGTCGAAATCCGTGACTTGAACACGCAGCCGGTAGATCTTGTGTAATTGTACTAGAGTCGATGGCTGTGCATCGGCTTTGTTTCTCAGCTCTAAAGTCGATGTCCGTGCATCGGCTGTATACTATGTAAATTTTTTTTTACTGGCCAATTTTCTATCGGCCCCCAATATTTCACCGCACATGTATCGCACATGTTCATCTGATTAGGTGCCCCCCCGAGCCGAATCTGCCAGGTAACTGCGGATATCGGCTCTGTAGTCAGCCAAGGGACTGTATTTGAACGTCGGCTCCGTTAGGACTAATGTTGACTCTCATCAGCCGACGTAAAACCGCTGCCCATCAGATCGATGTTCAACACAAGCAGAATGTGTGGTGAAGATAATTTTGGCCGATTGCTGGAATCGGCCTCCACGTTGATCGAATCGCCCAATGAAGGTTTTGCAATGTTCCTCCATAGATCTTTGGGGCCGATCCCACGGATCGGCCTCGCCACGTTTGCCCATCGGTTCGTTCTTGCTACACGGTCAGGCCGGTAGATAAGACCAGCCTAACCCCATCCTTTGTCACGTCGATGCGCTCGCAGTCGTCCAAATTGATGCCTGAGAGTGGCTCTTGGCCTGCTGTTTCCCAAGCGTTCATGCCAACCGTTGAAATCTCGGCTGAGTCATCTGCATGGACGACCTCTACCTCATCTCCATCCCACTGTATTACGCATTGGTGCATCGTGGATGGAATGCAATAGTTGGCGTGGATCCAATCTCTTCCTAGCAGAACAGCATAGGTGCTCTTGCTATCGACGACGAAGAACGTCGTAGGGATGGTTTTCCTTCCTACGGTCAGATCCACGTTCAGAACACCTTGCGCGTCAGACGCTTGGCCGTTGAAATCGCTCAATGTCATGTTGGTCTTGATCAGATCCGAGCTAGAGCGTCCCAACCGACGTAGCATAGAGTATGGCATAATGTTGACTGCCGCTCCGGTGTCCACCAGCATCTTATTGACAGGCTGCCCATTGATATAACCTCGCAAGTACAGGGCCTTCAGATGTCTGTAGCTTCTTTCTCGTGGCTTCTCAAAGATAACTGGCCGTGGGCCGCAGTCAAGTTGTGCCACGGGTGCCTCGTCCAATCCTGGAGCACTAAACTCCGTCGGAAGGATGAACACAATGTTTGTGCTAGCCGATGTCTCATCATCGGCTTTCCTTTGCTTGGGGCGCCACTCCATTTTTTGTGGTCGACCCTCTTCATCCAGGGTTCGCTGAATTTTCGCGGCTAGATCAGGTCGCGCCTTCCTTAGCGTGTGCAGGTATAACCTTTCGGCTTCCTCCAAGCCGCGAAGTCGCTGAACCCTACGCTTTTGGGAACGGCTGAGTCCATCAGGACACCACCTTGGCCGGTGGTACCTGTCTTCTTCTTCTCCATCATCGTCTTCCAAATCCTCGAGATCTTCCACCCGAGGGGACTCAGCGTGCTTGTTCCGAGGTGGGAGAGGCCCTAGATGTTTGAACACGGACACGTTAGCTGCATCCTTCCTCTTCTGTCTACATTCTGGGCAGTTGCCGATTGTAGGCAATCGGCTCATTCCTGAATCCCAGCAGTGTCTGAAGAAGGGGCAGTCCCAGTGCCTATCCTCGTCGCCTTGCTCCCTCGAATTTTCCTTGGCACGGCGCTCGTACTCCTCCTCATCGCGATCATGCCGACGATGTCTCCTGGCGTCCCTAGCCAGACGATCTCTTTCATCATCGTCGTTGGGTCGTCGGCGTTGGTCATATTGACTCACATACTTGTTGAGGAGGTGATCAGAGAGAGGTCGCTGATATCTTACATTCTTCACTTCTCCCTCTGTGATGTAGCGCTTGCCATCGTGACGGAGCCGATCGCGTGGAGCGGCCTCCTCTGCGTCCTTGCTACGAGAGCGGCTGCCCTCGTCTCCGTCCTTACCAGAGTGGTGTCCAAGTCCTACCATGTTGATGTTGAACGAGAGGCTTGGCTGGCACCCTCCAGGGTAAGTGCACTCCACCATGTTCACGGCGGGGAAGGGGTGGGTGTCGACCTTCATGGCGTACTGGTTGAAAATTAGACGTCCTTGTTCTATCGCCATTTGGATCTGCTGACGCCACACCTGCGATCGTTGGTGGTATGGGAGAACGAGTTATGCCATTTGCGGTATGGCTTTCCGTTCAGCTCTGTACCGTGGGGATTTTGAGGCCTTCGGGTAACTTCAATCGCTTCTCCTTGAGTAAGAGGTCGAAGATGTGCGCAGTTTTAGCCACGTCAAAATCAAAACCTTCGGGCGGGCCTGGTGGCTTAACCCATTTGCGGGACACGGGGTTGCCCCCCGAGTCCATTCAGCCACTGCTACCTCTTGATCTCCCGCAGAGCCTTCGTCTTCATCTGCCTCAACCAGGACTACCGCACGCTTGAATTTGTCCTGGTACAAGTCCGGGTGGCGCTGTTCATATAACGATAGTTTCTGAACCATGTGCGCCAGTGAAGGGTAGTCTGCTTGGGAGGCCATATCCTTGATTGGTGATGCAAGGCCCACCACTGCCAACTCGACTGCTTCTTTTTCAGTCACACGAGCCGAATAACATCGGTTCCTAAGATTTCTGAAGCGCTGGACGTATTCTGCCACAGTTTCTCCACGCTTCTGACGTACTTGTGCTAGATCGGCAATGCCGGCCTCGGAAGCCTCTGAGTGATACTGCATGTGGAACTGCTCTTCCAACTGCTTCCAAGTCCGGATCGAGTCTGGTGGCAACGAAGTGTACCACCCGAAAGCCGATCCTGTGAGGGACTGTGCGAAGAACCTCACGCGTAGTGGATCCGATGCTGAGACCGTTCCTAGCTGTGCCAAATATCGGCTCACATGCTCGATGGAGCTGGAACCATCTGATCCATTAAATTTGGAGAAATTAGGGAGCCGATACTTGGGTGGTAGCGGGATCAACTCGTACTCGTTGGGGTACGGCTTGGAATAGCCGATTGTCCTCCTTTTTGGCACCATGCCGAACTGGTCTCTCAGGATGGTACTGATCTGATCCGCGGTGCTGGCTGCAGGAGCCGAACTCTGAAGATTCGTCGGGGTGGCATACTTAGCCAGCCATGGTTGCTTTTCCAGCTCTGAGCCAACTGCGGGAGCTGAGCTCTGGAGGTTTGTCGGAGTGGCATACTTAGCTAGCCACGTCTGCTTCTCAAGATCCGTTCCCGAAGTTCCTCCTGTTGTTCCAGAAGTCCCTGCTGTCGCGGCCTGGTTTGTGAGCGCCCAGTTACCGCAGTCTGGCACGTATGTGCACGTGTACCCGTGAGGGATCTCCTTAGGCGCCTCATGCAAGAACTGGTAGTCACTAGGGTCACCACCGATCTTGTAGACGACGAATGCTGGTGAATTCGGCACTTCTGCCGCCAACGCGAATGGCAGCGGCGGACGGGACTGGAGTGGCATCTCTCCTTGGTATGTCCCGAGAGCTGGTCCTAACGGAGAGTACTGGTGCCTCATGATTTCCTGGATCATCCGAAGAGCGACACGCTCCAAAGTGTTCACCAGGCTCTCAGAATGGTGGCGCAGCGAGTGAGCCACCATGTAGCTAATCTCCTGACGCAGGGACCTGGTGCGTTCTTCGGACGGGGCGGACAGGTCCACTCCATCGAGCGCGCCTTCAGGTGAGAACCCTTTCCACCTGACGCCATGTGAGCGGGTTCTGTGAAAAGAGCCGATGAGGTCGGCTTCGAGGATTGCTTTGACCTCGTCATACTTCTTCTTGAGTTCCTCGGTCAGATCCTCGTACGTGACTGGGGTGCCGTCCGCCATCTCAGATGTAGATGGCGATGTGGTTGATGTCGAAGATGGTCCCACCGGGCGTGCCAGAATGTGTTGCGGTCAGAAACCCACCGGCGAGCAACGACGGGCAACACAGGAGAGCCGGGAGCAACTTAGGGCTGCGGCTGGCCCTGGTCCCTCCGAGCGACGGCCCGCAAAGACTCCGGCACGCACGTCCGATGCTGGTGCAAGGGCGTGCCACCTGACCTATACCTGGTCAGGAAGGTGATGGAGATGCCTCGCTTAGTTTCCTGCATGGCATACACGTAAACATTAAATACGAGCCTCGATCGGCTCTCAGGTTGTCCTGTGAATCGGCTCAAGGAGCCGATCCACCCATGATTCGCACGAGGTGTACGAATATATGGTGGTCCTGCTTGATCAAGATAAAGCTAAAACGATCTACGACGATTTAGGGTTTTCACCGCATAATCGGAACATCCTACTCGTGAATGAGCCTCGCGGCCGCGCACGGTGATCGTAAGCCGATCCTAGACAAGGCCTAAAAACCAACACGAAGTTGATCCCCGGAACATCCTGTCTAGGGCTAGCAAACTACACCCTACGCGCCGCTGGATCCTTCAACCCTTTGTAAGGCCTAACTATGCAGATATTAAACTAATCCTTGAAGAACAAGGAGCAACCATAACGGATCGGATCTACTAAATAAAGATCAAGCGGGGTGCCGCCCCTACGCCTAAGATAGGCGTAAGGGCGGCTAGATGTCTAAGGGTTGCACGACGATAGCATATGATACGAAGAACAATGCTAACCCTAACACATCTAAGATAACTACGTTGCTCGCCATCAAAAAGGCTTCAGTACGAGCAACGCATGAACAACGAATAAACTTGTACTGCCTAGATCGCAAGATGCGATCTAGGCAGCATGATGCTTACCCGGAAGAAACCCTCGAGACAAGGGAGTTGGCGATGCGCCTAGATTGTTTTGTGGTGAACGTGATTGTTGTTTATTTCATAAACCCTAGATACATATTTATAGTCCGTAGACTTTCTAACGTGGGAATAATCCCAACCGTGTACGAGCCAAACTCTAACTAACCGACACGTAATCTACTATATTACAGATACACGGGCAAACTAGCCCAAACCTTGCATATAAGGCTGATTCACGTATATTCTTCCATGTATATTCTTCAAGCCCATCTTGATCGCGGCCCACCTTTGACTCGGTCAAATTCCGTTGATAACAGCAGCTCCTCTGCATTCTCGTCAGGTTCAGCAACATATGCAGGGCCAGCATCCCGGATGTTCTCCCATGGACCTGAAACGGCGAGGATGTGTGCCGTTGTCGGCCGCATCCAACTGAGAGGAGACGCTTGCTGGTGGCGTTGCGAACTCGACTTGCATGGGCTGCGGTGGCACCGGTGCCGTGGCCGGCGAGGCCTGCAGCGGTGTTTTCGTGGCAGCGTGAGTTGGTGAAAGGACACGGATGTCGCCTAGAGGGGGGGGGGGGTGAATAGGCGATTTAAAACTTTTACGAGATGGGCTTAACAATTGCGGAATAAAACTAGCGTTTACTTTGTCAAGCCCAAAGCCTATATACTATTGTTCACCTATGTGCACCAACAACTTATTCTAAGCAATGGTTCACCTATGTGCACCAACAACTTATGCTAAGCAATACAAGCAAGTATGTGATAGCAAGATATATATAACTTCAAGCACGATGGCTATCACAAGGTAAAGTGCATAAGTAAAGAGCTCGGGTATAGAGATAACCGAGGCACGCGGGAGACGATGATTTATCCCGGAGTTCACACTCTTGCGAGTGCTAATCTCCGGTGGAGAGGTGCAGTTGCTTAGTGCTCCCGAACGCCACAAGAGGCTCACCTTGAGGTGTGGTTGCTCGATGCACACCAACGCCACAAAGGCCTCACCCCAAGATGCGGTACTCACACCACACACCGAACGCCACGAAGGCGCCTCACCTAAATCTCCGGTGACCCTCGTCACAAAGGCCTAGGTCACGGTTCCACTAAGGGATTTCCTTCGAGGCGGAAACCGGGCCTTACACAAAGATTGGGGCACACATCCACAACTTAATTGGAGGCTCCCAACAAATCGCCACAAAGGCGTAGAATCCGTCTAGGGTTCCAAGAACCCAAGAGTAACAACCTTCTTGCTTTCACCACCACGAATCACCGTGGAGAACTCAAACCGATGCACCAAATGCAATGGCAAGAACACCACAAAGATGCTTGATGCGTGCAGTTGACACACGTCCGTTGGGAACCCCAAGAGGAAGGTGTGATGCAGACAGTAGCAAGTTTTCCCTCAGAAAGAAACCAAGGTTTATCGAACCAGGAGGAGCCAAGAAGCACGTTGAAGGTTGATGGCGGAGGGATGTAGTGCGGCGCAACACCAGGGATTCCGGCGCCAACGTGAAACCTGCACAACACAACCAAAGTACTTTGCCCCAACGAAACAGTGAGGTTGTCAATCTCACCGGCTTGCTGTAACAAAGGATTAACCGTATTGTGTGGAAGATGATTGTTTGCAGAAAATAGTAAAGAACAATTATTGCAGTAGATTGTATGCGATGTAAAGAATAGGACCGGGGTCCACAGTTCACTAGAGGTGTCTCTCCCATAAGATAAATAGAGAGGGCATGACAATGCACATACATGATATGATAAATATAGTGAGATTTAATTGGGCATTACGACAAAGTACATAGACCGCTATCCAGCATGCATCTATGCCTAAAAAGTCCACCTTCAGGTTATCATCCGAACCCCTTCCGGTATTAAGTTGCAAACAACAGACAATTGCATTAAGTATGGTGCATAATGTAATCAACAACTACATCCTTGGACATAGCATCAATGTTTTATCCCTAGTGGCAACAGCACATCCACAACCTTAGAACTTTCTGTCACTGTCCCAGATTTAATGGAGGCATGAACCCACTATCGAGCATAAATACTCCCTCTTGGAGTTAAGAGCAAAAACTTGGCCAGAGCCTCTACTAATAACGGAGAGCATGCAAGATCATAAACAACACATAGGTAATAGATTGATAATTAACATAACATAGTATTCTCTATCCATCGGATCCCGACAAACACAACATATAGCATTACAGATAGATGATCTTGATCATGTTAGGCAGCTCACAAGATCCAACAATGAAGCACATAAGGAGAAGACGACCATCTAGCTACTGCTATGGACCCATAGTCCAGGGGTGAACTACTCACTCATCACTCCGGAGGCGATCATGGCGATGAAGAGTCCTCCGGGAGATGATTCCCCTCTCCGGCAGGGTGCCGGAGGCGATCTCCTGAATCCCCCGAGATGGGATTGGCGGCGGCAGCGTCTCTGGAAGGTTTTCCGTATCGTGGCTCTCGGTACTGGGGGTTTCGCGACGAAGACTTTAAGTAGGCGGAAGGGCAACGCGGGGGGCCACACGAGGGCCCCACACGCTAGGCCGGCGCGGCCAGGGCTTGGGCCGCGCCGCCCTATTGTGTCGGCGCCTCGTGGCCCCACTTCCTTTCCCCCTCGGTCTTCTGGAAGCTTCGTGCAAAAATAGGACCCTGGGCGTTGATTTCGTCCAATTCTGAGAATATTTCCTTACTAGGATTTCTGAAACCAAAAACAGCAGAAAACAAAGAATCGGCTCTTCGGCATCTTGTTAATAGGTTAGTGCCGGAAAATGCATAAATACGACATATAATGTGTATAAAACATGTAGATATCATCAATAATGTGGCATGGAACATAAGAAATTATAGATACGTTTGGGACGTATCAATGCTCAAGTCCTTCTCTCTCAAATTCCAACAAAGCTACAAAAGCTATTGGGGGAATAAGAGAGGAAGAACAAAGGAATTCACAAAGAACACCAAGATCAAGATCTAGAGAGTTCCACTCACAAAGAGATGGATTTGATTGGTAGAAATGTAGATCTAGATCTCCTCTCTCTTTTCCCTCAAATGGGGGCAAGAATCATGGAGGGAATGAGAGATAGTGCAAGCTTCTCTAGTTCAACAATGGAGGAGAGAGAGAGTGAGAGAAGCCTCAGCCCAAGGAGGAAGAAGGGGGGTATTTATACCCCCCAAGAAAATCGAGCCGTTGGGCCAAACCAGGGCCGGATAATCCGGCCTAAGTAAGGGCCGGATAATCCGCCCCCCGCCCCCCCCCCCCCTCGGATAATCCGGCCTCAGGGACAAAACCTGGTAAAAACCCGGCCAAAAGTCCGGCCCCTGTCCAGAGCTGCTTTTCTTATGGTCCTTAGCCGATTTCGAGGGGGCCAGATATTTCCGAAATATCCTGCCCGGATAATCCGGCCCGGATATTTCCGAAATATCCGGCCCGGAAAATCCGGCCTGGCAAACTGCAGAAACACCAAAACTAATACGGGCATAACTTTAGCATCCGGACTCCGATTTTGATGATCTTGGGCTTGTTTTGAAGCTAGGAACAAGCTCTACAAGATCATGCAGGAAACCATCATAGTCAAAAAAGGGAGTATAGAAACAAATGATGAAAGGTTTGACCTATCTAAAAAAGACATACCGGTAAAACCTCCAATCTCGAAAATGCAACAAGTTGCCCGTGCAAAAACCATTCTTGATGAACTAGAGCTTGTCATGAGAATAAGCACAAGCTCTAAATCATCACATGGATAAGATCTAAAAAACAACCAAGAAAGATGATGAATCAAACTCGAAAACGCAACAAGTGATCTATGCGAAATCCGTTTTCGATGAACTAGAACTTGTCATGAGAATAAGCACAAGCTCTAAAACATCACATGGATAAGGTCCAAATAACAACCAAGAAAGATGATGCAAGGATGCAAAGGTTTGAGCTCTCTCCGAACGATACGATCGAGTTACTCACTCGAGAGCCCTCTTGATAGTACGGCAACTAAACTATAAACCGGTCTCCAACTACACTATGAGACCGGTGAGAAAGAAACCCTATCAAGAGCAAACCTTATACTTGCGCATTCCACTTGAGCTCGATGACGACGATCTTGACCTCAACAAGATGGAACGCCTTTCTTGTTTGTGCTTGCTTGACGAAGTCTTGTGGATTGCTCCCCCATAATCCACCATGGGAGAGCTTCTTCTTCGGCGCATCTTCACATAACCCTGACCACCATGTGGATTGCTCCATGGCAAGCTTCAAGCTTATGAACTCTTCGAGTTGGCTCATCTTGAGCTTGCACTTCATTTCTTCATTCTTCATCATGTTGATGTCTTGAAGTAACTTGAGGGCTCACTTCATCTTCATCTTCAAGACATACTTGACACTTGATATCCTTCATCAATTTCTTCTTATTGCAACCTTGAAGCCAACATATGGTTCAAGAATTGCCTATGGACAACTCCTACAAATATAACTCAATGCAAACATTAGTCCATAGGGATTGTCATTAATTACCAAAACCACACATGGGGGCTCCATGCACTTTCAGTTGGCGCTGGAGTGATCGGCACAATCCCGTGCTCCCTAGAGGGAGCAGACAGTGTCATGTACTCTACCGTGAAGGAGTCGTGGCCGCTCGCCATAGGTACTGCTTCTGGCTCCCAGCTCCACTTGGCCTTCTCGTCAAACACGACGTCACGTGCGACATGCACACGCTTGCCGATAGGATCATAGAAGCGCCATGCCTTGCTGCCCGGCTCATAGCCAATGAACACCATGGGCCGGCTCCTGTCTTCCAACTTCTTCAGATGTGGCTGCACATCCCTGACATGAGCCACGCATTCGAAAACGCGCAGGTGGCTGACATCCAGACGAGCGCCATTCCAGGCCTCATATGGAGTCATGCCGGTGACGCTTTGAGTGGGCGCTCGGTTGAGCAGGTACACGGCGGTGGTCACCGCCTTGCCCCAGAACGTGCCCGGTATCCCCTTCGCCTTGAGGAGACTACGAGGCATGCCACAGATGGTCTGGTTCCGACGTTCCACGACCCCATTATGTTGGGGAGAATAAGGGACCGTGAAATGCCGTTGGATGTCGTGCTCAGCGCAGTAGTCGATGAAGTGGGCGGAGGTGAACTCGCCGCCACGATCCGTGCGCAGCGTGTGTAGCCGCCTGCCAGACTCCAGTTCAGCGCTGGCGCGGAAGCGCTTGATGGCCTCTGCCGCCTCGTCCTTGCTCCGCAGCAGCATGATCCACATGTTCCGGCTGCGGTCGTCCACGAGAAGCAGGAACAACTTCTTGCCGCTTGGGACTGTCGGCGTGATCGGGTTGCACAGATCCCCATGAACCAGGTACAACAGCCTCTCCACGCGGTACTTGGCGGCGCGAGGGAATGGTGCACGCCAGTGTTTGCCAGCCAGGCAGCTGTCACAAAGTTCATCAGGATGATTCAGTTGTGGCAGACCATCTACCATGTCATTGTGCCCCAGTTTCCCGAGCGATTCGAAGTTCAGGTGCCCAAAACGGCCATGCCAGAACCACGGGTCCTCGCCTGTGCGAGCGACGAGGTACACAGACTGCACCACCTTGATGTCGGCGATGTAGAGGCGGCTGCGCCCGCGCGAGACCTTGGCCAGGAGACGCCGCTCGAGTTGGCCCAAGCTTATGATGTTGTTCCTCAGCCTGGGTATGTAGTACACCCCGTCGAGCGCGCGGTGACCGCCGCCCTTGAGCTTGAAGACGATAGTGCCGCGGCCCTCGATGGCGACCATTGAGCCGTCGCCCAGCTTGACAGTGCCTTGCACCGTCGTGTCGAGCTCGGAGAATGTCGCGCGCCAGCCCGACATGTGATTGCTTGCTCCAGAGTCGAGGTCCACCCTGGTTCGGTCTCCTCGACATGCCCAAGATTCACCTGAGCGCGCTCCTCAACGAGGTGGATGTTGTTGGACGGCACCAACGGTTGGTTCGCGTCCATAGCGACAACGCACACCTCCACCATCAGGAACACAGGTTCTTCCTCGTCAACCTGCTGGACGAGGTTTGCTTCCTCGTCCCTCTTCTTCTTGCGGCATTCTCGGGCCCAATGGCCCTTTTTGCCGCAGTACTGGCATTTGTCGTCCTTGGACAGGCCGCCGCCGAGCGCCATCCTTGCCTCCGCCGCTCGGGCGCGCCTTCTGCTGCTTGCCGGAGCTTGATCCGCCCGCACCGAGAGTCACAGCGTTTGGCACGCACGTGCCACTCTTCTTCGGTGAGGAGGAGCTAGTTGACGCCGTCGGTGGCGTCATCGAGGCCGTATCCCTCTTCCGTCGTCAGCAATCGCTCGCAGAGGTCCTCGATGGTGAGCTCCCTGAGTTTCACAGTTTGCTCAATAGCCATAGCCATAGGAGATACTTACGGGGCACGACACGGAGGAACTTGAGGACGGCCTTGTACTCGTCCACCGGGTCGCCGAGGAGCTCGAGGTCGCTGAGCAGGTTCATCAGTCTGATGGCGAAGTCCTCGATCAACTCGCCCGGCTTGAACGCTAGGTTCTTGTACTCGCGGTGTCGAGTTTGCGCCTTCGCCTCGCGGAGGCTTTCGCAACCGAGGCACATCGTCTTCAGCGTCTCCCACGCGGCCTGAGCGCTGTCCCTCGCTGCCAGCGTGCGCACGAGCTCTGGTGGAACAGCCCGGAGGAGTGCGGCCAACGTCGTGCGGTCGTCGTGCCCGTCGTCGGGCCAAGCTCGATCGCGTCCCACAGGTGCGCCGCCAGCAGCTGGATGCGCATCACCATTGCCCATTCGGCTTAGTTTGAGCGCATGAGCGTCGGGTATTGGGCAGAGCCTCCGCTCTCCCTCACGACGCGCTCACGAACCACTATCTCGTTGCCCCTCCGCCGGGACGGGCTGCGCCCGCGGCGCGGAGGCGGGGTCACAGAGCCGCGACGTGGAGCCGACGACCTGGATCCTCCTGATCCACCCGGGCCCTGCGCCTCCTTGCTCTTCCCAGCCGCTGCCGCCGCTGCGGCCGGTGGTGGCTTGGATCCTGCCGTCCCGCTCTGATACCAAATGTTCTCCTGAAACCCTTCTTCTACCTCACGATCGTCAGAGAGAGAGAGATACAGAGAAGGAAACTAAGGAGGATTTGTGCTGCGTAAAAGCGTGCAACTTTTCTATCTCTTTCTTTCCTTTTATTCATTCAACTGAAAACAGAAAGGAGCGAAGGAAGTGGGCTCCGATCCGATACGGCCGTGCCATCTCATGACTAACAAGATCAGTCCGTTCACTACGTCCACTACTCCTACGACTCGGCCATGATCAACCGATCATCTGCATGCCACGAACAAGCTCATGGACACATGCCTATTCAGAAAAGGAAAATGGAAAATAAACCTTTTTTCGAAAATGGGCTCTTTATTACTTGCGCAATAGACAAATGGAAAATAAACTAACACGTGCACATGATTATTAGCTAACAATCACTCCCTAATCCTGAGCACGACCTTATTTTCTACCATGCCAATCTTTGATGAGTATATAGCATAAAACTACCACTTTCTATGCAAAATTTCGAAAAACTACTACTTTTCGTTCCAATCGCATAGAACTACCACATTTGACGAAAGTTGTCTCAGATAGCACTAATACTGAATTGAACACGAATTGATAGCCGTTCCGACAAGGCTGGCCCACTAGCAGGCATGACGTGGCACCTTAGAGTTCGTCATTTTGTAGATAGATCCTTAAGTTTTGAAGGCAAATTACGCAAGGTCCCTCGTGTCTCGCAGTTTTCAAATAATAACATATTTATTTTTCAAACCTTCGTATCTTTTAAATACTAATTCAAATCAACAAAAAATTAATACGAAAAGTGCTCAGAAATGTTTGAATCAAATATAAACTTTTTGAAACCTTCATAACTTTTGAATACTAATTCAAATGAAAAAACTTATAACAAGAAAAGTGCTCAGAAATGTTTGAATATTTCAAATTTAAACTTTTTAAAACCTTCATAACTTTTGAATATCAATTCAAATGGAAAAACTTCTAACATGAAAAGTGCTCAGAAATGTTTGAATATTTCAAATATATAAATTCAGTTCACTATTTTAGACAATTAAAATTTACAAACAAATAAATTACTTCTATTCATAATGTAAACTTCGGAAATTCATAACTTCAATTCTATAACTCCAAATAATATAAATAATATGTCTAAATTTATTAGAAAAATCCAAGAAATCTATTTCTAACATCCATAACCTCAGATTATGCTTCTTGTACGCATGCATCTTTGCTACACGTCATTTACCTGAAGTAAGTCGGTCTTTGTCGCAATTGCGGTTCCCCGTCAATGACAAGTGGATGAGCATTATTGCCGGCAGATCCGGGCAACACACAACCGCCCTCGCCGGGGTGGGTCACCGCGCCACCGCGCGACCAGGTAATCTTCCACGATCAGCACAGGCCGCCGCGCCAACTCCGTTGGTTGCCCATTGCGCTTCCCTTGTTCGTGGTCATGGGGCTGGTCAGGTACGCGCGAGCAAAGTATATAGAATAGAACTACCACTTTCTATTCAGAGTATCTATGTTAGAAATGGATTCCTTGGGTTTTTTCTAATAAATTTAGACATATTATTTATATTATTTGGAGTTATAGAATTGAAGTTATGAATTTCCAATATAAATAGAAGTAATTTATTTTTTTGTAAATTTTAATTATCTGAAATAGTGAACTGAATTTATATATTTGAAATATTCAAATATTTCTGAGCACTTTTCATGTTATAAGCTTTTCCATTTGAATTGGTATTCAAAAGTTATGAAGGTTTTAATAAGTTTAAATTTGAAATATTCAAATATTTCTGAGCACTTTTCGTATTATAAGTTTTTCCATTTGAATTGGTATTCAAAAGTTATGAAGGTTTTAAAAAGTTTAAATTTGAAATATTCAAACATTTCTGGCCACTTTTCATGTTATAAGTTTTTTCGTTTGAATTAGTATTCAAAAGTTATGAAGGTTTCAAAAAGTTTATATTTGAAATATTCAAACATTTCTGAGCACTTTTCGTATTATAAGTTTTTCTATTTGAATTAGTATTCAAAAGTTATGAAGGTTTCAAAAAGTTATATTTGAAATATTCAAACATTTCTGAGCATTTTTCGTATTAAAAGTTTTTCGATTTGAATTAGTATTTCAAAGATATGAGTGTTTGAAAAATAAATATGTGATTATTTGAAAACTGCGAGACACGAGGGACCCCTGCGTAATTTGCCTTCAAAATTAAGGACCTATCTACAAAATAACGAACTCTAGGGTGCCACATCATGCCTGCCAGTGGGCCAGCCTTGTCGGAACGGCTATCAATTCGTGTTCAATTCAGGATTAGTGCTATCTGAGACAGCCTTCGTCAAATGTGGTAGTTCTATGCGATTGGAACGAAAAGTAGTAGTTTTCCGAAATTTTGCATAGAAAGTGGTAGTTTTATGCTATATACTCATCTTTGATCGAAGTTCTTAAAACCTGAATCTTTTTAAAGGCTTCGTCAGAATATCAGCTAACTGATTACATATACTTCACCTCCACCTTACCTTTCTCCACGCACTCCCTGATAAAGTGATATCGAAGATCGATGTGTTTACTTCGATGATGGAAGCACGTGAGTGCGAGTTCGCGCGACTGAGGTTGCCACTCCAACCGGGCCAGTCCTGCCCCGTCCTCTTTCGCTCTTTTGCAGATCAAGGTACAAGAATACACGTTTCTGAAGCCTCACATTTCTACTAGACCTCACACCCCCGTGTTGCTCATATTGCTCGATCAATGTTTTCATTCTCGCTATCAATACTTCTCTACTTGATTTGTAGCCTGTGACGAGAAATTTGTTCCTCTGGCACATTACAACCATGGACACAAATATATATGGGGTATGCCACAAAGTTAAGTATTTAAAGTATGCTGGGTCATTATTCACGCCTTTATTAGTTTACCAACTTCCAAAAGATGTTAGTAGAGCTTAGCTGCTTCTATTTATTGTAAAAAATAATTATTCACGTACCTTGGTTGGTTGAATGCGCGATCATGTTAATTGTATACTCAGGTGCTCCATTTACAGCAACTCTAGATTATCCCATATACATTCGCATTACCGTTTCTAGTCATGAACGTGTACATTCTCGCATGGGCTGACATTATTCTTTTTCGCAATATTAGTTGCAAATAACTACTCTCCAGCGGCACTGTCTCGTCCATTGCACACGTAAACGCACTAAGCGATGCACGGCAATTTCCATGGACGGGCTGAACCCAAACGCACGACAGCAGTAGCTGGACAGACTGCAAGCTAAGCATCGACACAAGTGGCTGGGGTACAATAACAGCGTAACTGAACTTCACCGGCTTCTTCAGCAGCAAAATAAGCACTGCTAATTCGTCGCAAAATACTACAGTAGTACCGGAGTACGTGTACAAGTACTCAAGTACATTCTGATCCATGTCCTGAACGGTCCTACGCTGTAACCTGTCAATGCGATTGAATGTACAGCGACCCTCCTCCCAAGCACGAGAATTCGGTGAGCATTTGAAGTCGTACGTATACATGTAGTACTGTTAGATTCGCCGCTTGCTTCATCGTTGGGAAAAATCGGCGTTGCCGTCAACCTTTCCTTTGCCGTGTGTCGCCGCACGGCAAAATCGTCTTTGCCGTGCGACCACACGAAAACGCACGGCAAAGCACATGCACACGGCAAAGAATAGACAAAGCGCACGGCAAAGAAATGCAACACGGCAAACGATAGAAAAGCGCACGGCAAAGAATAGCTTCACGGCAAAGAGTGAAAGAGGCGTACGACAAAGGCATAATGCACGGCAAAGCCATGCCGAATTGCCGTGTAGTTCTCTTTGCCGTGAGCAAGGTCACGATGCACGGCAAATAAAGCCTTTGCCGTGCATTTTTGGCCTTTGCCGTGTGTAATATGGAATTTTCATCTTTTTAACATTCTTTTGTATGTATTTTAATACTTATATTTTCTCTTTAAATTGGTTTTAGTTTTTAGCTAGTGTTACTTAGGACAATGTGTATACCCACACTTTTACAATACGACAAGTACTCTACATCTTCATCCCCGACATATATATCAGTATTACGGAGCAAACCGCGATCGAGGAATCTGCTTAGTGTTATCGCCCGAATGAGAGGAAGGTCACACCGGAAAGCTATGTCCTGCACCATTTGGTGAATCACACCTTCCACCACACTTTTTACACATATCCTAGGTCAACGTGCAATATCTGGTGGGATTCCGGTGCTCCAGCGGCCATTCCCCCCGAAAACGGCGGTACGTGTGCACCGGCGGGTTTACCCCCCTAGATTTCTCCGGGCGAGGTTCCACCAATGCGGTAGTCCGCCGCGCTCCACGTTTTGGCGAAGGCGTCCGACGCCACGAAGGACTCCATCTGGGCTTGGCGCAGCCTAGGGAACTCGTCTGGGTCGTCCTCCTCCTTGACGACGGAGGCCGCCGCCTTCTACTCCGGCGGTGGCGCATCCCAGGTAACTCCTCTGGCTCGTCCTTCACCGTTGCCAAGAACCTTGGCGACAGTGTGTTGTAAGGCGAGCACCTCGACGACGACCTGCGCGCCGAGGACCCGCAAGAGGAGGAGGAGGAGCTTGACAACGACGAGGATCGGCGCGGCACCCACTGCCCCGCTGCCCCGCGCGACGCCGCCAACTGTAGGTGCCGATGTACTAGAGGACCCACGCCAGCGTCCTCCCGGGCGCGCTCCACCACCGCCTCCGTCCAACTATATTATGGTTGGATGGCAGGTCGCCATTGCCACCGTAGGCGGCGAGGCAGTCCGCGCGCTGCCGGGCGAAGAACGCCATCCAGGTGTCGTTGTTGTCTGGCGACCACTAGGGGTCGTTCCTCTCCCCCGTTGTCAGGTGGTCCTAGAAGCGCATGCCCGGCAGGACGGGGTAGCGCGCGTCCCATAGGGCGCGCTCCTCGGTGATGTGGAGGGATTGCCGGCCAAAGCCGTTGGTGGCGCCTTCCCTCTCGCGGCTGGAGATGCTCTAAGTCCCCGACGGCGGCACACCGAGATTATCCGATCGAGGCTCCACCTCCTATAGTTTTTAAAAAAGCATGATGAAGACATTATTAAATAATACAATTGTTGAAAATAGATTTAATATAATGTTGAAATAAAACTGAATGTTGATTACAAATGAAATGGTGAAAATTAAAGGAAATAAAGGTTTGCCGTGCATTAGCGCACGGCAAAGAGAGCTGGCACACGGCAAAGTTCCTTTGTTTTGATTGGTCTGAGCCTGCATCCCACGGATCACTACTCGGATAACTACTGGTAACCGTTGGGTCATCTAAAATCGGACGTTCAGCATTCCATGGATCCCCAGCCTACCAACTAGATTAAAAAAAAATCCACACCAATCCTTATCCTCTCCTCCTCACCAGCCTTATCCTCTCCCACGCAGGCAGAGCTGCAGCTCTTCCTCACGCGCGTCCACAGCCTTACGCTTGCTGCAGCTCCACGCCTCGTCCGCGCCGCCGCTCCACGGCTCAGCTCGGCCAGGAACACGTCTCCTCTCCGCTCCGTTCCGCGCCGCCGCTCCACGCCTCAGCTCAGCCACGAGCACGTCGCCTCTCCGCTTCGTTCCGCGCCGCCGCTCCTCGCTGCAGCTCTTCCTCGTCTCCAAGCCTCCTCGTCGGCGCGCGCAGGGGTCCGGTCCACGCCGCAGCTCCTCGTCTGCGCCGCACCTAGCAGGACAACCGCCTTCACCACGTCCCCTCCCGTCGCGGTTGTGCCAACCCGAGGACTTCCACAACGCTGGCCGGCCTGAGGACTTCCTGTTCGTCGCCGTCGGTCCTAACTCGACCGCACGCCGCGGCCAGCCCCCAGCTTGACCGCGCGCCGCCCGTAGAACCCCACCCTCTCTCACCTGCCGCGTCCCCCTCCCTACCTCGCGGCGGTGCGCCTCCTCTGGCAGTGACAGCCCCTCTATCCTAGCCGCAAGCTCGGCCATTTTCTGTCTTTTTTGTCTAGCCACAAAACTTTGCCGTGTGCTGCCGTGAAAACACTCGGCAAAGAAATGTAGTTCAGCCACGACACAGGCATGGCGCACGGCAATGAGAGGCCGCACGGCAGAGGGCAGTCGGCGCACGGCAATGAGGCGTTGCACGGCAGAGGGTCTTGGCTCACGGCAAAGGTAGGGACACACGGCAAAGTCTTTGCCGTGCAATTTTGGTGATGCGCACGGCAACGACGACGTTGCCGGGCTAGGCTTTGCCGTGCGGTCTTTGCCGTGCGGCTTCGCACGGCAACGCCTTTGCCGTGCAAATAACCCCCTTTGCCGTCCAATTTGCTCGCACGGCAATGACATGCTCTCCCGTAGTACGCTGTGGCACCGGCTAGATGTTGATTGATCGCTAACGGCTCATTGCATATCAAGAAAGGGAACCATATTTTTTCTTTAAAAAAAGAATGGAAACATTTTTTTTTCTCAAAAGACGGTATGTGGTCAGTTTCTATTACCTTGATCAGAGCCGCCTAAGCGAAAAAAAACTATGTAACAGATTTTGAACTGAATCAGGTTCAAAATTTTAACAAATATTTGTTAACAAATGTTATCCTACAAGTATTTTTTGCGAGTCAGCAGCCACTAAAAAAAAGGCAGGGACCCTAGCAGGGACACTAGCTGTTTCAAAGCTTAGTTCAACTTTTTAACATTGTTCATATTAAAAAATCTTACCTCGAAAAGTATATTGCATTTGGTTGGAAGATACAAAACCCTCTTCAGACTTCAGTGACCTGACCATTTTCAAATGTGCCTTTTCACTGTTCTCCTGAAACCCTTCTTCTACCTCACTATTGTCAGAGAGAGAGAGAGAGATACAGAGAAGGAAACTTAGGAGGATTTGTGCTACGTAAAAGCGTGCAACTTTTCTGTCTCTTTCTTTCCTTTAATTCATTCAACTGAAAACAGAAAGGAGCGAAGGAAGCGGGCTCCGATCCGATACAGTCGTGCCATCCCACGACTAACAGACTAACGAGATCAATCCCTTCACTACGTCCACTACTCCTATGACTCGGCCATGATCAACCGATCATCTAGCTACTGCATGCCACGAACAAGCTCATGGACACATGCCTATTCAGAAAAGAAAAATGGAAAATAAACTAACACGTGCACAGGATTATTAGCTAACATTCAATGGTACATTCATATTTCTTTCAGAAAAATATGACCATTTTCGCTGCACATATCCCAATTTTCCTTATCGCTCTATCGATGTTGACTTCTATTGACCATGCACTAGTCTACCACCGTTCCATTTTGAATCGTTAATCGACGATGGCTTGTAATGTCCAATTTTTTTTTGAATCGCTAATCTTGCCGCAAGGTCTACACTGAATGGTTGTTATTACAATACTAGTTTGACTTATTCGATGCTTCCTAAATTTTTTTTTGAAAGGAGGTGCTTCCAAACTTTATTCATGGTATAGAGATGAATTAACACATCTTTTTTTAGAAACACAGTACAAACACATATGCTCACATGCACGTGCATACACTTACTCCTATGAACGCACACACGCACACCCTACCTCTATGAGCACCTCCGGAAGACTGAGCCGGCGGATTGGATCTTGAAATTGACGAAGTCACTATAGACGTCTCACTGTCGATGGAAACATCGCTTCCCACTGAATAAATATTCTGTCTTTACGAGACACACATATGTTAAACCTGGAGTTTAAACTCTGGTAGGCTAGAGGTACAACCAACCATCCAACCTCAGGTTGGTTTTCTCGATGTATTAGCACATCTATGCTACCATGCTTCCAAACTTGACTAATGGTGTGGAGATGTATTAGCAGTTTAGCACATATATATTACCATGCTTCCGGACATACAATGCTAACTTACACAATGGGTAGAGGTAGCTACCATAGCTATAGCTGGGCCCTGAACACGAAAAACGTGATTTAAAACCTTGTTAAAAGTAGTAAATTGTACTACTAATATTTTACAAGATATATTGATATTATTATTCTTGGATGACCAATCCATAAATGTTACACATATTTGTGGTTAAGAACTAAAGGCATGAACTGCACATGTAATTTATGTCCTTATAATTCCAGACGCAGTGAGTACACACTAGTAGAAAAAGGGGATTCCGTCCAGGTCTTTAGTGCCGGTTTCCTTACGAACCGGTACTAAAGGGTGCATTAGTACCGGTTGCATTGCCCAAGCCTTTAGTACCGGTTCGTAAGGACCTTTAGTACCGGTTCGTGACACGAACCGGTACTAAAGGGTTAGCGTCAGCCGAGAAACCTTTAGTGAGGGTGGTTCGTGTCACGAACCGGTACTAAAGGTTTTCCTACTTCCGCCCCCCCGCCCCCCCCCCCCCCCCCCCCGTGGATCGCCTTTTTTGCTTTGTAAAATACAAATAAAAATGATAGAAAATTCAAAAAATAAAATGTTTTCAGATTCTTATATGTTATGCAACCTACTATTCGGTGAAATTAAGATATTCGAATTTTGACTTTTTTGCAAAAAAAATTTGAAAAATAGTGAAACCGCATTAACTTTTGCATACGATTTTTAGATTTTCAAAATTCTAAAAAAATATGAAAGCAGGAAGATTTTAGTTTTTTTCCAGAAATTTAGAATTTTATATATTTTTAATTTTTTAAAAATTAAAATTAATAATTATAAGATTTTTTGAGTCCTAACATATTACTATTAATTTTAGCAAATTATAAGATTTTCAAATTTTCAAGTTTTAGGTTTTGCAAAAAATATTAAAATTTTAGAAAATAATTAAAATTAAAAAAGTTAATTTTATTTATTTATTCAACATTATTATTACATCATTACTTTTGTTTATTAAAAGAATTATTTGGAATTTAAACGATAAAGAAGTGTGACATCGACCAACATGTTAATAGGATTGATATGATACTACTATCACATACAAGCGCGCGAAGCACTTGGAAGTGGAACGGGATGAAACTTGGAAGTTAAGCATGCTAGTGCGGGAGTAGTGTGAGGATGGGTGACCGATCGGGAAATTTGACCACGGGTAAGTAATTTGACTAGAGATTAAGTGTAGTTAGAGACTAACGGAAATACTAGAAATTCTGAAAAAAATAAAAAAAAGAGGGAGTGAAAAAAAAAGAGGGTGTGAAAAATAATTAGAAAAAATGGATAAAAAAATTAAACGAAATAGGCTTTAATACCGGTTCGTGTTACGAACCGGTATCAAAGGTCTCCATCCCCGCCGGTTCCTCCGTGCCCACGTGGAGGCACCTTTAGTACCGGTTCGTAAGGAACCGGTACTAAAGGTGGGAGGCTTTTAGTACCGGATATTTAGTACCGGTTTCAAAACCGGTACTAAAGGCCCTTTGAAACCGGTACTAAAGGGGGGTTTCTCTACTAGTGACATATACAATTAATATGGATCCAACCAAGCTATGATTTTTTCATTAAAAAGAAGCAACTACGGAGTAAGATGTAGATGTCATTTGAAAGTTGGTGAACTAATAATTGATTAAATCATGAGTTAGCATATTTCTTTCCTTGGTGGCGCGTCACATATATATTTTCGTTGCCATACTTAATACGCCAACACAGTAAGTGAAGAACAAATTTCTCATCACCACTATAAAACCAGAGAAGTAGCGACATACAAGAATAAAAACAGTGAGCAATATGAGCAACATGTACATGCGAAATCCACTAGAAACTGAAGGCGTCGGAAGCTTCTTTTCTCACACGTTAATTTTGTTAGGTCGCGGCGGAAGACCCCATAGGGCTTCCTACAAAACTTCAGCAAACTCATATTGATGTGCTATCGCAACAAGATAGCTCGAGATTAGGGACATAATTGATGACTTGAGGTTTCCAACATCTTCGGGCTGTACTAAAGGACAAGGAGGGCCTACCATGGAGGAGACACAAAGGGCTTGGGGGCTATAATGTCTTCGGCGGGATAGGAAGACTGGGGGAAAAGCCATTGATTAGGGCGAAGGGTTATGTTGGCCGTGGTAGTTGCATTTTACGCCATTTAGGTACAAAGGATTTCACTGGGCCTAAGATTGAGAGAGGATGTAAATGTGAGGTTACCTTAACAAATATTTCACTATATAGAGAACATAAAGAAATATTGTATGTACTTTCGATGAAGATACTAAAAAAATACTTGTCCTGTGTCTATTCGCATATACGAAATAGTGTGTGACAATTGGTTGTGTAATAACCTAGTCATGTATGTTGCTGCAAAAGTTGGCCTTGATGATCATGTTGTGTAGCCGCGCCGTCGCGTTGCAGCTTAGGGCCAGCAGTCCGTGCCCAATTGTTGGCAGCTCGCTGGAGAAGTGTGCTCCAAATGCCCTCACTACCGGCCCTGGTGCCTGCCAATAAGTGGCTGACCTCCTGAGTTGCTCCGCCGTTCGCCAGTGGCCTGCCCGGTCGGCGGCCGTCCCCCGCTCGCACCGATTAGAGGCCACGCCGCCAGCAGCACGATCTCTCGCTCGGTCTGGCTATCTCTCTCGGTTGGTCACGCGAACAGAAGAGACGACAAGCAGTATGGAGATGAAACAAGTCGGCCAGTTGGCCCAAAGCCACACCAGCAGCCGGCCCAACAGGCTAAGTTTCTCGCTCTGTAAAGAATTCTTCCGGCCCAACATGCAGAGTAGTAGGTATAATCATCATTTTGTCACGAGCCATAAGCCAAGGTAGGGCGTGCGCCCACGAAAACTCGCTAGTGCGTCCGAGCTTGAGTGATCCTGAAATCCTCATTGCATCTGCCCGTTCGCTTCTTTGAGTGACGTCATGTACGGCGGTGTAGCAGATGTAGGAGCTTTGTCGCAGAATACGTATTGCGCCTCCGGCCAACCACCCGCTGCGTATCCACCGCGCTGATGCGAACGGACAAGAGAGTTCGGCTGACCCGCCGTGGAGGGACAGGACTGGGCTGAATATTGACGTACACATCGACACCAAAGAGCGCGATCATTCTTCCCATATATGCGGCAGATAAATTTACCTATCTAATTCGGTAGGATAAAAGTTTTTCAAATGGTCATGCCTGGTTGAATTGGAAATGCAAATAACTTTAGATTGGAAAATCTAAATGAGATGAAATCAATTTTGTCGGAAAGAGGACGACAAGAGCTACCCCACAAAACCCGGATGATTTTCTATAATTTTTAGAGTGAACCCTCTAAACCCGGAGAACCGAGAAAAACTCCAATATCGAAAACACAACAAGTGATATACACGGAATCCGTTTTCGATGAGCTAGAGATTATCATGGAAATAATCACAAGCTCTAAAACACCACATGGAAAAGATCCAAATAACAACCAAGAAAGATGATGCAAGCTTGCAAATGTTTGATTGCACTCCGAGCGATACGACCGAGTTACTCACTCGAGAGCCCCTTGATAGTACGACCATTATCCTATAAACCGGTCTCCCAACTAAACCACGAGACCGGTAAGAAAGAAACCCTATCAAGAGCAAACCTTAACCTTGCGCCTTCCATTTGTGCTCGATGATGATGATCTTGACCGCAACATGATGAAACACCGTTCTTGATTGTGCTTGCTTGATGAAGATGAGATCTTGCGGATTGCTCCCCCATACTCCATTATGGATGAGCTTCTTCTTCGGTGCAACCTCACATATCCATGAACATATATGGATGGCAAGCTTCAAGTAGTGAGCTCTTCGAGATGACTCATCTTGACGCCAACTTATCGTTCAAGCATTGCCTATGGATAACTCCTACACATATAACTCAATGTAACCATTAGTCCATAGGGATTCTCATTAATTACCAAAACCACACATTCACCGCCGCCGTTGTGGTTGATGGCAGCGACGTTGCCCATGGAGCCACCGTTCTGGATGTCGAGCCTGTTCTCGAAATTGAGAAGATGAGCATACAATTCAGAGAGGGATACCGTCTCGGTTTTGGTGATCATGGCGGTGACGAGCGCGTTCCACTCGGAGTCGAGGCCAGCGAGGATGTACGACGCAAGCCCGTCGTCCTCCATCTCGGAGCCTGCCGCAGTCATGGCGTCTCCCAGGCTCCGCATCTTGGCAAAGTAGTCCGCACCCCTAAGGTCGCGCTTGGCGGTGGATGCGAGCTGCATCCACAGCTGCATGATCTGCGCCCTGGACTGCGACGAGTGCATCGTCGACATCACAGCCCAGACGTCCGCGGTGGTGGTGAGTGCCGCGACCTCCTTGAGCACCTCCCTGAGAGGGAGGAGAGGAGGAACCCCAGAACCAGCTGATCCTGGGAAACCCACGCAGTGTAGGCCATGTTGGGGACGACCTGAGGAACCTTCTCCCCCTTCTTGTTTTCCATCTCCACCATGATAATGTTGGGCGGCACCTCCGTTGTGCCGTCGAGGAATCCGACGAGCTGGTGCGCCCTGATACGTCTCCGACGTATCGATAATTTCTTATGTTCCATGCCACATTATTGATGATATCTACATGTTATATGCACATTTTATGTCATATTTATGCGTTTTCTGGAACTAACCTATTGACGAGATGCTGAAAGGCCAGTTGCTATTTTCTGCTGTTTTTGGTTTCAGAAATCCTAGTAACGAAATATTCTCGGAATCGGACGAAATCAACGCCCAGCATCCTATTTTTCCACGAAGCTTCCAGAACACCCGGGAAGGACCAGAGGGGGGCCACAGGCCACCCAGACCATAGGCCGGCGCGGCCCAGGCCCTGGCCGCGCCGCCCTATAGTGTCGTCGCCCTGTTGACCTTCTGACGCCGCCTCTTCGCCTATATAAAGCCCCTGGACCTAAAACCTCGAGACGGAAAAGCCACGGTACGAGAAACCTTCCAGAGCCGCCGCCATCGCGAAGCCAAGATCTGGGGGACAGGAGTCTCTGTTCCGGCACGCCGCCGGGACGGGGAAGTGCCCCCGGAAGGCTCCTCCATCGACACCACCGCCATCTTCATCACCGCTGCTGTCTCCCATGAGGAGGGAGTAGTTCTCCATCGAGGCTCGGGGCTGTACCGGTAGCTATGTGGTTCATCTCTCTCCTATGTACTTCAATACAATAATCTCATGAGCTGCCTTACATGATTGAGATTCATATGATGATGCTTGTAATCTAGATGTCGTTATGCTAGTCAAGTGAATTTTACTTATGTGATCTCCGGAGACTCCTTGTCCCACGTGTGTAAAGGTGACAGTGTGTGCACCGTGTGGGTCTCTTAGGCTATATTTCACAGAATACTTATTCACTGTTATGAATGGCATAGTGAAGTGCTTATTTATATCTCTTTATGATTGCAATGTGTTTTGTATCACAATTTATCTATGTGCTACTCTAGTGATGTTATTAAAGTAGTTTTATTCCTCCTGCACGGTGTAATGGTGACAGTGTGTGCATCCGTGTTAGTACTTGGCGTAGGCTATGATTATGATCTCTTGTAGATTATGAAGTTAACTATTGCTATGATGGTATTGATGTGATCTATTCCTCCTACATAGTGTGAAGGTGACAGTGTGCATGCTATGTTAGTACTTGGTTTAGTCGTATTGATCTTTCATGCACTCTAAGGTTATTTAAATATGAACATTGAATTGTGGAGCTTGTTAACTCCGGCATTGAGGGTTCGTGTAATCCTACGCAATGGTGTCCATCATCCAACAAGAGTGTAGAGTATGCATTTATCTATTCTGTTATGTGATCAATGTTGAGAGTGTCCACTAGTGAAAGTCTGCTCCCTAGGCCTTGTTCCTAAATACTGCTATCACTGCTTGTTTACTGTTTTACTGCGTTACTACTGCTGCGTTACTACTGCTTGTTTACTGTCTTGGGCAAAGCACTTTTCTGGTGCCGTTGCCACTGCTCATATATATTCATACCACCTGTATTTCACTATCTCTTCGCCGAACTAGTGCACCTATTAGGTGTGTTGGGGACACAAGAGACTTCTTGCTTTGTGGTTGCAGGGTTGCATGAGAGGGATATCTTTGACCTCTTCCTCCCTGAGTTCGATAAACCTTGGGTGATCCACTTAAGGGAAACTTGCTGCTGTCCTACAAACCTCTGCTCTTGGAGGCCCAACACTGTCTACAGGAAAAGGAGGGGGCGTAGACATCAAGCTATTTTCTGGCGCCGTTGCCGGGGAGGAAAGGTAAAAGGTACTCACACTCCGGATCTCGGCTACTAAGCTATTTTCGCCGTTGTAAGTACTCGAAGCTATTTCCTTTAGATCCAGCAATTGCATCTTTTTGTTTCTTGTTTTACACTAGTTAGGCATAATGGAAAACAACAAAAATATGAGAGATCTTTATGAACTTTATCTTGAATTAGGACATGATGTGTTTGAAGAGAGAATTAAAAAACCCATGTAACTTTATATGCATACTAATGGGAATGTTATTAATATGAATGCTTTGAACACTATTGTTGCTAATACTATGGAAAATTCTAAGCTTGTGGAAGCTGGTTTTGATGAGCTTGATCTTTTTAGTCCCCCAAGAATTGAGGAGAAAATTTACTTTGATGATACTTTGCCTCCTATTTATGATGATTATAATGATAGTAGTCTTTTGGTACCACCTGATATGGAGGATGAATTTGATTATGATTACAATATGCCTCCTATATTTGATGATTGCTACTTTGTTGAATTTGCTCCCACTACAACTAATAAAATTGATTATGCTTATGTGGAGAGTAATAATTTTATGCATGAGACTCATGATAAGAATGCTTTATGTGATAGTTATATTGTTGAGTTTGCTCATGATACTACTGAAAGTTATTATGAGAGAGGAAAATATGGTTGTAGAAATTTTCATGTTATTAAAATGCCTCTCTATGTGCTGAAATTTTTGAAGCTACACTTGTTTTATCTTCCTATGCTTGTCACTTTGCTCTTCATGAACTTGTTTATTTACAAGATTCCTTTTCATAGGAAGCATGTTAGACTTAAATGTGTTTTGAATTTGCTTCTTGATGCTCTCTTTTGCTTCAACTACTATTTCTTGCGAGTGCATCATTAAAACTGCTGAGCCCATCTTAATGGCTATAAAGAAAGAACTTCTTGGTAGATAACCCATGTGTTATTTTGCTACAGTACTTTGTTTTTATATTTGTGTCTTGGAAGTTGTTTACTACTGTAGCAATCTCTCCTTATCTTAGTTTTGTGTTTTGTTGTGCCAAGTAAAGTCTTTGATAGCAAGGTTGATACTAGATTTGGATTACTGCGCAGAAACAGATTTCTTTGCTGTCACGAATCTGGGCAAAATTCTCTGTAGGTAACTCAGAAAATTATGCCAATTTACGTGAGTGATCCTCAGATATGTACGCAACTTTCATTCAATTTGAGCATTTTCATTTGAGTAAGTCTGGTGCCCTTTTAAAATTCGTCTTTACGGACTGTTCTGTTTTGACAGATTCTGCCTTTTATTTCGCATTGCCTCTTTTGCTATGTGGGATGGATTTCTTTGTTCCATTAACTTCCAGTAGCTTTGGGCAATGTCCAGAAGTGTTAAGAATGATTGTGTCACCTCTGAACATGTGAGTTTTTGATTATGCACTAACCCTCTAATGAGTTTGTTTCGAGTTTGGTGTGGAGGAAGTTTTCAAGGGTCAAGAGAGGAGGATGATATATTATGATCAAGGAGAGTGAAAGCTCTAAGCTTGGGGATGCCCCGGTAGTTCATCCCTGCATATTTCAAGAAGACTCAAGCATCTAAGTTTGGGGATGCCCAAGGCATCCCCTTCTTCATCGACAACATTATCAGGTTCCTCCCCTGAAACTATATTTTTATTCGGTCACATCTTATGTACTTTGCTTGGAGCGTCTGTGTGCTTTTGTTTTTTGTTTTTGTTTGAATAAATGTTTGTGTGGGAGAGAGACACGCTCCGATGTTGCATATGGACAAGTATGTCCTTAGGTTCTACTCATAGTATTCATGGCGAAGTTTCTTCTTCGTTAAATTGTTATATGGTTGGAATTGGAAAATGATACATGTAGTAATTGCTATAATGTCTTGGGTAATGTGATACTTGGCAATTGTTGTGCTCATGTTTAAGCTCTTGCATCATATACTTTGCACCTATTAATGAAGAAATACATAGAGCATGCTAAAATTTGGTTTGCATATTTGGTCTCTCTAAAGTCTAGATAATTTCTAGTATTGAGTTTGAACAACAAGGAAGACGGTGTAGAGTCTTATAATGTTTTCAATATGTCTTTTATGTGAGTTTTGCTGCACTGCTTCATCCTTGTGTTTGTTTCAAACTACCTTGCTAGCCTAAACCTTGTATCGAGAGGGAATACTTCTCATGCATCCAAATCCTTGAGCCAACCACTATGCCATTTATGTCCACCATACCTACCTACTACATGGTATTTCTCCGCCATTCCAAAGTAAATTGCTTGAGTGCTACCTTTAAAATTCCATCATTCACCTTTGCAATATATAGCTCATGGGACAAATAGCTTAAAAACTATTGTGGTATTGAATATGTACTTATGCACTTTATCTCTTATTAAGTTGCTTGTTGTGCGATAACCATGTTTCTGGGGACGCCATCAACTATTCTTTGTTGAATATCATGTGAGTTGCTATGCATGTTCGTCTTATCTGAAGTAAGAGCGATCTACCACCTTATGGTTAGAGCATGCATATTGTTAGAGAAGAACATTGGGCCGCTAACTAAAGCCATGATCCATGGTGGAAGTTTCAGTTTTGGACAATATCCTCAATCTCAAATGAGAAAATTAATTGTTGCCACATGCTTATGCATAAAAGAGGAGTCCATTATCTGTTGTCTATGTTGTCCCGGTATGGATGTCTAAGTTGAGAATAATCAATAGCGAGAAATCCGATGCGAGCTTTCTCCTTAGACCTTTGTACAGGCGGTATAGAGGTACCCCTTTTGTGACACTTGGTTAAAACATGTGCATTGCGATGATCCGGTAGTCCAAGGTAATTAGGACAAGGTGCGGGCACTATTAGTATACTATGCATGAGGCTTGCAACTTGTAAGATATAATTTACATAACTCATATGCTTTATTACTACCGTTGATAAAATTGTTTCATGTTTTCAAAATAAAAGCTCTAGCACAAATATAGCAATCGATGCTTTCCTCTTTGAAGGACCATTCTTTTTTACTTTTATGTTGAGTCAGTTCACCTATTTCTCCCCACCTCAAGAAGCAAACACTTGTGTGAACTGTGCATTGATTCCTACATACTTGCATATTGCACTTATTATATTACTCTATGTTGACAATTATCCATGAGATATACATGTTATAAGTTGAAAGCAACCGCTGAAACTTAATCTTCCTTTGTGTTGCTTCAATGCCTTTACTTTGATTTATTGCTTTATGAGTTAACTCTTATGCAAGACTTATTGATGCTGTCTTTAAGTACTATTCATGAATAGTCTTTGCTTTATGATTCAGTTGTTTACTCATGTCATTATCATTGTTTTGATCGCTGCATTCATTACATATGCTTTACAAATAGTATGATCAAGGTTATGATGGCATGTCACTCCAGAAATTATCTTTGTTTATCGTTTACCTGCTCGGGACGAGCAGAAACTAAGCTTGGGGATGCTGATACGTCTCCGACGTATCGATAATTTCTTATGTTCCATGCCACATTATTGATGATATCTACATGTTATATGCACATTTTATGTCATATTTATGCGTTTTCTGGAACTAACCTATTGACGAGATGCCGAAAGGCTAGTTGCTGTTTTCTGCTGTTTTTGGTTTCAGAAATCCTAGTAACGAAATATTCTCGGAATCGGACGAAATCAACGCCCAGCATCCTATTTTTCATCGAAGCTTCCAGAACACCCGGGAAGGACCAGAGGGGGGCCACAGGCCACCCAGACCATAGGCCGGCGCGGCCCAGGCCCTGGCCGCGCCGCCCTATAGTGTCGTCGCCCTGTTGACCTTCTGACGCCGCCTCTTCGCCTATATAAAGCCCCTGGACCTAAAACCTCGAGACGGAAAAGCCACGGTACGAGAAACCTTCCAGAGCCGCCGCCATCGCGAAGCCAAGATCTGGGGGACAGGAGTCTCTGTTCCGGCACGCCGCCGGGACGGGGAAGTGCCCCCGGAAGGCTCCTCCATCGACACCACCGCCATCTTCATCACCGCTGCTGTCTCCCATGAGGAGGGAGTAGTTCTCCATCGAGGCTCGGGACTGTACCGGTAGCTATGTGGTTCATCTCTCTCCTATGTACTTCAATACAATAATCTCATGAGCTGCCTTACATGATTGAGATTCATATGATGATGCTTGTAATCTAGATGTCGTTATGCTAGTCAAGTGAATTTTACTTATGTGATCTCCGGAGACTCCTTGTCCCACGTGTGTAAAGGTGACAGTGTGTGCACCGTGTGGGTCTCTTAGGCTATATTTCACATAATACTTATTCACTGTTATGAATGGCATAGTGAAGTGCTTATTTATATCTCTTTATGATTGCAATGTGTTTTGTATCACAATTTATCTATGTGCTACTCTAGTGATGTTATTAAAGTAGTTTTATTCCTCCTGCACGGTGTAATGGTGACAGTGTGTGCATCCGTGTTAGTACTTGGCGTAGGCTATGATTATGATCTCTTGTAGATTATGAAGTTAACTATTGCTATGATGGTATTGATGTGATCTATTCCTCCTACATAGTGTGAAGGTGACAGTGTGCATGCTATGTTAGTACTTGGTTTAGTCGTATTGATCTTTCATGCACTCTAAGGTTATTTAAATATGAACATTGAATTGTGGAGCTTGTTAACTCCGGCATTGAGGGTTCGTGTAATCCTACGCAATGGTGTTCATCATCCAACAAGAGTGTAGAGTATGCATTTATCTATTCTGTTATGTGATCAATGTTGAGAGTGTCCACTAGTGAAAGTCTGCTCCCTAGGCCTTGTTCCTAAATACTGCTATCGCTGCTTGTTTACTGTTTTACTGCGTTACTACTGCTGCGTTACTACTGCTTGTTTACTGTCTTGGACAAATCACTTTTCTGGTACCGTTGCCACTGCTCATATATATTCATACCACCTGTATTTCACTATCTCTTCGCCGAACTAGTGCACCTATTAGGTGTGTTGGGGACACAAGAGACTTCTTGCTTTGTGGTTGCAGGGTTGCATGAGAGGGATATCTTTGACCTCTTCCTCCCTGAGTTCGATAAACCTTGGGTGATCCACTTAAGGGAAACTTGCTGCTGTCCTACAAACCTCTGCTCTTGGAGGCCCAACACTGTCTACAGGAAAAGGAGGGGGCGTAGACATCACGCCCGCAGCGGCGGCATGACTTGCGCCTTCCAAAGAGGGTAGTTGTCCCTCCCCAGCTTCTCCGTCACCGAGCCATGCTGCAGGCTGAGTCCAGACGGAGGCCAAGAAGAAGAAGCGTCGTTCGACATGGTGGAAAGGTTTGGCTCTGATACCATATAACAAAACACGATTAGATTGGAACTGCTTGCCCTCTCGGGGCGCCGAGGCTTCACTTATATATTGGCCAAGACTTGGCATACAAGATTACATGAGATCTCATCTAGAGATTGTTACAACAACCGGCTATAGCTAGACAACTTATGGTACACGAAAACTCGAGATAGAATCATATCTAAACAGCCTAGCTACAACTCGTTTAACACACCTTGGCTCCAGATCTCCGAAGAATCCGTCGGCCATTCGCATCGTCTGCCCACACGAAGCACCACAACTTGCCCGGGACCCTCTTCCCTCGCTCCGCCGCCGCATGCAGTATCACCTGCCCATCAACAGGTACGGGGAGGGGGAGGGGGGAGGTGGAGGCGACGGGGCCGGTGGCGTGCAGTGAGGTGGTGGGCGAGGATTAGTGCGGATGAAGATTCAGTGACTGGCGTATAGCAAGTCACGTCGTAACTGGACCTTACATCCGCCCCACATTTTTCATCCAACGGCTTCAATCAACCTATTCCAAAATTTTGCTAAATTGTCTTTTTTGCTGCGTCTAAAATACATAGTATTTTTGATTGAAACTTTTTCGTACTAACAACATGATTCATGATTCGTTAGCAACATGTACATTTTTAGTTTCGAATTTTTTGATGATTTTGAAAATCATCAAAAAATTCAAAACTAAAACTGTACATGTTGCCAACGAATCATGTTGTTAGTGCGAAAGAGTTTCAATCAACAATACTTTATATTTTAGGCGCAGCAAAAAAGAAAAATTTAACAAAATTTTAGAGCCGTTTGATTGAAACCGTTGGATAAAAAATGTGGGGAGAACGTGAGGTCCAGTTACGGCGTGACTTGCTATACGCCAGTCATTGAATCTTCGTCCCAGGGGCTCAACCGCTAGGGTACCGGGGCTGGATACGTGGGAGCGGATCATTTGTTTATCTTTTGCCACCAAGAGAATTGTAGACTTCGCCGCCCCCTCGGATACGTGGCGGAACATGTTCTAAAAACGAGCTGGGCTAACCGTTAACCTGTTCCAACAACGACGATCTCCTGAACCCGAAATTACTTCTCCCTCTCTTCCACCTGTACACATTAAATTCGAAGGGGCCGGACCCATCCCCCAGTACGCGTAGTCGCATCATTTAATGATTGCAAATTGCCGCATCACCGCACGCAGCGTACAATGATATCGAGACCACACCAGCTCGGGCGCTATTCGTCCGCGTTCGTGCGCCCATCCTTGTGTACAACCGAGAGCTTCGCCCGTAGAAGTACTGCAGTACATTCTGAATTCCACCGAGGGTATACGTCCCGACCGGTCCTAGGCTGTGTAAGGGTAGTCGATCAATGCGATTGAATGTACAGCCACCCTCCCAAGCACGGGAATTCGGTGACTATTTAAAGTCATATAATGATTTACAAGATTCAATGCAACGTACCTACTTCCTCCGTCTCAGTTTACTAATCTTCCCCGTATCTCTAGGTTGCCAATTTAACCTATATAATTAAAATTATATAATGTAAAAAATATATTATTAGAAAATAGAACATCTAAAAATTTTAATGATATAATTTTTATAACATATAACTAATGCTAACTTGATCAAATTTACGACCTAGGGGTACGCGCACGTCTAATAAACTGTGAGAGAGGGAGTACGTATACTAGTAGTGCTAGTAGCATCGTTGCGGCACAATCGAGCGATCTCTAACGGCTAGTTGATGATTAATCTTGATTTAGCATATCATGTGAAAATGCACATCATTCTGAAACTTTGGAGGAACCAATTTAAAAGCGCAGGTAGAAAAGTTTACAGATGCAGCAAACACTAATTATATACAGTACTAGGATGAAAGAGTGAAAGAGCTATGCCAAAGTTGCTAATTGGTTCATCAGCTCCTTACTGTTAGAGATATATTTGGTATACGTACGGTTTAGGTAGTTTAGGATAGAGATAGATCTTGTGTCTTGGCTTGCACTCCAAGATGATCACACGCCTATATATACTCGTCCATGAGGCTCAATAATATATCCATCATATTCCGCATATCTCCCTATCCTTCAACATGGTATCAGAGCGGCGCTGATCTTGACCTAGCCGCCGCCAGCGCTTCCGCCCGCGCCGCCCCCGGGGTGGTCAATCTCCATAGCCTACTCCGGGGGCCGCGCAACCCGTATGAGGGTTCGTCCGCCGATCCGTTGATCCGCTGCCCTCGAGTCTTTTTTTTCTAATTTGTAGATTGGTTTTCTTTTTGCTTCGCCAGTCGCTCGACCGGCATTTTCTTTTTGGTTTACCGATCATAGATCGGATTGAGTCGCCCATCGCCGTCGTCCTCTTGCGCCTCTACTCCGACAACGGCATCGACCTGCACCGGCCATCAACCGCACGGCACAGCCGCACGCGCCGCACACGGGGCGCCCCTACGTGCATCGCAGCAGGCTGTTCTTGCTCGCGCGGTCTCCATCGCCTGTCCGTCTTCGTCGCCATCGACCAGGACTTCATCGACAACGCCGCCATCGACTCCGATCTGCGCGTCGTCCACGCCATGGCGCGTCTCGTGCCGCCGTCGGTCAGATTCGTCAGGCGGCCGGCGCCACGACCCGGCCGACCGGCCTCAGCACCGGACGGGCCGGCGCCACGGCCGGCAGACCGGCCACCTGACCGGATTACCCGGCGCTACAGCCGGCCAGACCGGCTTCCAGACCGGGTCGGACCGGACCAAACCGGGCCCAGAACCGGTGCCTACCGGGCCGCTATCCAGGGGCTTCGCCCAGTCACCCGGCGCCCAGGCCGGCAGACCGGGCTCCAGGCCGGTTGGACCGGCGCCCCGGCTGGTCAGACCGGGCCCCAGGCCGGTTGGACCGGTGCCCAGGCCGGTCGTACCGGACCCCAGGTGACATAGGCATACCCAATGGGCCTGCCGAAGATGGTACCCGGGGTTTACTGAAAGCCCACGACCCGAAGAATAAGAAGATTCGGAAGCCCAAGATACTGTTAAGGAAAGCTAGAGTTGTAATAGAAGTCCTCGTTTGTAATCTTGCGGGATGGGGTAGAAACCCTCCCGGACTCTGTAAACTTGTGTATCACGAATCCCTCGGCTCCGCCTCCTATATAAGAGGGAGTCGAGGGACAAAGAAAGAATCGAATCATTGTCTTACAAACCCTAGTTTTTACATCGTCGAGTACTTTTCGGCTGAAACCTTCGAGATCTACTTGCCCTCTACATCCAACGAAACCCTAGTCTACAATCCGTAGGCATTGACAAGTTAATCCCTTGTCAATTGGCGCCGTCTGTGGGATTTAGAGGTTGCAAGGAGCTGATCTCGATGGCACGTCCAGAATCGTTGACTTCGTCGGTAGCAAGCAATGCGATGGATCGAGGTAAACGGGAAAAAACTGATCTAGTCGATTTTATTCCTCACCCGCCCTCCCGTTTGGATGCATGTGCGTATCTGGAGGAGCCCATCGTCATGACGTTCGGAGAATTCCGATTTAGCGTCAACAAGGAAGGATCTTATCGTCTCGAAGTTCCGATCTCGTCGGAATTTTCAGCGATCGATTCTGACTTTTCATCAAGCGATGAAGAGCTTTCGTCGCCACACTTCATCAACACCAAGGCAGGCGGAAAGCTCGCCAAGATCTTCAGCGACACATCCTTCGGGTCATCTACGGACTCCTTTATAAGCAGCGACTCCGACAGCGTTGACAGCTTCAACTTCATCGACAAATCTGCTGCCATTGGAAAGGTCTTCACCAATCTTAATGATGGTGTCACCAATCCTGATAAAAACCAACACCCAAAATATCATCAAGTCTATGCAATCGAGGAGGCAAGTCGAGCAGAACCAGAGACGTCAGAGGCTTTCGACGACTTGGGAAACCCATACGTCGATCCCGCTGATCTCAAAAGAGGCCTAGGCACTAAATATGTCGGGTCTTCACCTCGTGAAAGAGTTCAACTCCCACAAGCAGCGTGGGATAGAGCCGCAAGAGCCATGTACGGCACAGAACCAATGACCACAACTGCTACTGTCGAAGAATTACAGGCCTATCAATATAGACTTGCTCGTGTGAGTAGGGAATTGGAAAAACAGACAGCTTCCCTGAACAGAAGAAGGGAAGCAGCTTCCGCGTCAAGCAGACGAAGAGCAGAACTAAGCCGACAATCAGGAACTTCGGGAGATAGTCATAGAGAGGCTCGAAGGAGAGCAAGATCTCGACTGCAAAATATACCCGAAGCAGAGAGAGAGCATCTGGTTCAAAACCTCGACATGTCTTTCATGACGATCGACACCAGGGGAAATATTATCCCTAAAACACCAGAAGCTGGGTACATGGCAACGCAAGCTTATATCCTCGCGTCCAGACCACCCCCTGGGGATTCGACAGAAGCGTTATTCAACATGGCAATGGCAGGAGTTGGAGTCATGGGAACAGCATTCACAGCTGTAGGAAAACGTATCATAGAAAACAAAAAATTTCCTACCGCGAACACGAAATCCAAGCCAAGATGCAATCTAGAAGATGGTAGCAACGAGGGGATTGTCGAGTCTCACCCTTGAAGAGATTCCAAAGCCTACAAGATGAGGCTCTTGTTGCTGCGGTAGACGTTCACTTGCCGCTTGCAAAAGCGCGTAGAAGATCTTGATCACAGCGCCACGAACGGGCAGCACCTCCGTACTCGGTCACACGTTCGGTTGTTGATGAAGACGACGTCCACCTCCCCGTTCCAGCGGGCAGCGGAAGTAGTAGCTCCTCTTGAATCCGACAGCACGACGGCGTGGTGTCGGTGGTGGTGGAGAAATCCGGCGGAGCTTCGCTAAGTGTGCGGGATGTGGTGGAGGAGAGAGGGCCGCTAGGGTTTGGGAGAGGGGGGCGCCGACCACTAAGGGGTGCGGCCACCTTGTGGTCTTTTGGTGGCCGGCCCCCTCCCCTTGGCCCCTCATTATATAGGTGGAAGCCCCAAGTGTTGGACTACAAGTCTCTGAATAAGACCCGAACCCAAAACCTTCCATGTGATAGGGAAACCTACCCAAGGTGGGAATCCCACTTGAGGTGGGATTTCCCCCTTCCATGTGGGGGGGTGGCCGGCCCCCATAGGGGAGTCCACTTGGGACTCCTCCCCCTTAGGGTTGGCCGGCCATGGGAGGTGGAGTCCCTCCGGGACTCCGCCTTCCTTAGTGGTTTCTTCCGGACTTTTCTAGAACCTTCTAGAACCTTCCATAGAACCTTCCGAATCATTTTCAAACACATAAAATGACTTCCTATATATGAATCTTATTCTCCGGACCATTCCGGAACTCCTCGTGATGTCCGGGATCTCATCCGGGACTCCGAACAAATATTCGAACTCCATTCCATATTCAAGTTCTACCATTTCAACATCCAACTTTAAGTGTGTCACCCTACGGTTCGCGAACTATGCGTACATGGTTGAGTACTTACTCCGACCAATAACCAATAGCGGGATCTGGAGATCCATAATGGCTCCCACATATTCAACGATGACTTAGTGATCGAATGAACCATTCACATACGATACCAATTCCCTTTGTCACGCGATATTTTACTTGTCCGAGGTTTGATCATCGGTATCACTCTATACCTTGTTCAACCTCGTCTCCTGACAAGTACTCTTTACTCGTACCGTGGTATGTGGTCTCTTATGAACTTATTCATATGCTTGCAAGACATTAGACGACATTCCACCGAGAGGGCCCAGAGTATATCTATCCGTCATCGGGATGGACAAATCCCACTGTTGATCCATATGCATCAACTCATACTTTCCGGATACTTAATCCCACCTTTATAACCACCCATTTACGCAGTGGCGTTTGATGTAATCAAAGTACCTTTCCGGTATAAGTGATTTACATGATCTCATGGTCATAAGGACTAGGTAACTATGTATCGAAAGCTTATAGCAAATAACTTAATGACGTGATCTTATGCTACGCTTAATTGGGTGTGTCCATTACATCATTCATATAATGATATAACCTTGTCATTAATAACATCCAATGTTCATGATTATGAAACTAATCATCTATTAATCAACAAGCTAGTTAAAAGGCTTACTAGGGACTCATTTATTTGTTTACATAACACACATGTATCAATGTTTCGGTTAATACAATTATAGCATGGTATATAAACATTTATCATAAACATAAAGATATATAATAACCACTTTTATTATTGCCTCTTGGGCATATCTCCAACAGTCTCCCACTTGCACTAGAGTCAATAATCTAGATTACATTGTAAGGTACCTAACACCCATGGCATTCTGGTGTTGGTCATGCTTTGCCCTAGGGAGAGCTTTAGTCAATGGATCTGCTACATTCAGATCAGTGTGTACTTTGCAAATCTTTACTTCTCCATCTTCGATGTACTCGCGAATCGAATGATAACGTAGCTTGATATGCTTCAGCCTCTTGTGTGACCTTGGTTCTTGTGCATTGGCGATGGCACCCATGTTGTCACAGTAGATGACTAGTGGGTCCAATGCACTAGGAACCACACCGAGCTCTACAATGAACCTCTTCATCCATACCGCTTCTGATGAAGCCTCCGGCCGCTATGTACTCCGATTCTGTTGAGGATTTCGCCATCGTGCACCTTTCGAGCTTGCCCAGCCTTATCGCAGCACCATTCAATATAAACACGTACCCAGACTGTGACTTAGAGTCATCAGGATCAGTGTTCCAACTTGCATCGGTGTAACTTATTACAACGAGCTCTTGGTCACCTCCATAGCAAAGAAACATATCCTTAGTTCTTTTCAAGTACTTCAGGATATTCTTGACCGCTGTCCAGTGTTCCATTCCTGGATCACTTTGATATCTGCTAGTCAAACTAACAGCATGTGCTATATCCGGTCTTGTACATAGCATGGCATACATGATAGAGCCTACTGCCGAGGCATAGGGGATCTGACTCATCCTTTCTCTTTCTTCTGCCGTAGCCGGACCTTGAGTCTTACTCAAGACCTTGCCTGGTAACATAGGTAAGAATCCTTTCTTACTTTCGTCCATTCTAAACTTCTTTAGAATCTTGTCCAGGTATGTACTCTGTGATAGCCCTATTAGACGTCTTGATCTATCTCTATAAATCTTGATGCCTAATATATACGATGCTTCACCAAGGTCTTTCATTGAAAAACTATTATTCAAATAACCCTTTACACTGCTTAATAGTTCTATATCATTCCCAATCAATAATATGTCATCTACATATAATATCAGGAATGCTACAGAGCTCCCACTCACTTTCTTGTAAATATAGGCCTCTCCATGACACTGTATAAACCCGAAGTCTTTGATCACCTTATCAAAACGTCGGTTCCAACTTCTCGATGCTTGCTTCAGTCCATAGATTGAACGCTGAAGTTTGCATACTTTGTCAGCATTTTTAGGATCGACAAAACCTTTGGGTTGTACCATATACAACTCTTCCTCAATGTCTCCATTAAGGAACGCCGTTTTGACATCCATCTGCCAAATCTCATAATCGAAAAATGCAGCTATTGCTAACAAAATCCTCACAGATTTTAGCTTCGCTACAGGTGAGAAAGTCTCATCGTAGTCAACACCTTGAATTTGTCGGAAACCCTTTGCGACAAGTCGAGCTTTATAGACAGTAATATTACCATCAGCATCTGTTTTTCTCTTGAAGATCCATTTATTCTCGACAGCCTTGTGGCTATCAGGTAAGTCTACCAAAATCCATACTTTGTTATCATACATGGATCCCATTTCGGATTTCATGGCTTCTTGCCATTTGTTGGAATCTGGGCTCATCATTGCTTCTTCATACGTCGCAGGGTCTTCATCATTGTTATCCACAATCATGACATTTAGACAAGGATCATACCAATCTGGAGTGGCACGTTCCCTTGTCGATCTGCGAGGTTCAGTAGCTATCTCATTTGAAGTTTCATGATCATTATCATTAGCTTCCTCTGTTGCCGGTGCAAAGCGGCACAGAACATCTTCCCAGATCGCGCTACTCTGATCAACGAGCAGAGATTCTTCAATCTCATCGAGTTCTACTTTTCTTCCAGTCACTTCTTTAGTGAGAAATTCTTTCTCAAGAAAGGTTCCGTTCTTGGCAACAAAGATCTTGCCTTCGGATCTGTGATAGAAAGTGTACCCTATAGTTTCCTTGGGGTATCCTATGAAGACGCATTCCTCCGCTTTGGGTTCTAGCTTGTCCGGTTGTAACTTTTTTACATAGGCTTCGCAACCCCAAACTTTTAGGAACGACAGCTTAGGTTTCTTATTAAACCATAATTCATACGGTGTCGTTTCAACGGATTTTGATGGTGCTCTATTTAAAGTGAATACGGCTGTCTCTAATGCATAACTCCAAAATGATAACGGCAAATCAGTAAGAGACATCATAGAACGAACCATATCTAAGAGAGTTCGATTACGACGTTCGGACACACCGTTTCGTTGTGGTGTTCCCGGCGGTGTCAATTGTGAAAGTATTCCGCATTTCTTTAAATGCATGCCAAACTCATAACTCAGATATTCACCTCCGCGATCAGATCGTAGAAATTTAATCTTCTTGTTACGTTGATTTTCTACTTCACTTTGGAATTCCTTAAACTTCTCAAAAGTTTCGGATTTATATTTCATGAAATAGATATACCCATATCTACTCAGATCATCTGTGAAGGTTAGAACATAACGATAACCACCCCGCGATGCTACACTCATTGATCCGCACACATCGGTATGTATGATTTCCAATAAGTCAGTAGCTCGCTCCATAATACCAGAGAATGGAGTCTTAGTCATTTTTCCGATTAGACATGCTTCGCATCTATCAAGTGACTCAAAGTCAAGTGATTCAAGTAATCCATCGGTATGGAGTTTCTTCATGCGTTTCACTCCAATATGACCAAGACGACAGTGCCACATATAAGTAGAATTATTATTCAATTTAATTCGCTTAGCATCAATGTTATGTATGTGTGTATCACTACTATCGAGATCTAACAGAAATAAGCCATTCTTTTCAAGTGCTCGACCATAAAAGATATTATTCATAAAAATAGAACAACCATTATTCTCAGACTTGAATGAATAACCGTATTGCATTAAACAAGATCCAGATATAATGTTCATGCTCAACGCGGGTACAAAATAACAATTATTGAGGCTTAAAACTAATCCCGAAGGTAGATGTAGAGGAAGTGTGCCGACAGCGATCACATCGACTTTGGATCCATTTCCAACGCGCATGGTCACTTCATCCTTTAGTAGTCTTCGTTTATTCTTTAGTTCCTGTTTCGAGTTACAAATATGAGCAACCAAACCAGTATCAAATACCCAGGTACTAGTACGAGAACTAGTAAGATAAACATCTATAACATGTATATCAGATATACCTTCTTTCTTCTTCTTGACAAGGCCGCTCTTCAGATCCGCCAAATACTTGGAGCAATTACGCTTCCAGTGTCCCTTCTCCTTGCAGTAATAGCACTCAGCATCAGGCTTAGGGCCAGTCTTAGGTTTCACAGGAGGCGTGGCAGCTTTCTTGCCATTCTTCTTGTTCTTGCCTTTAGACTTGCCCTGTTTCTTGAAGCTGGTGGTCTTGTTGACCATCAACACTTGGTGTTCTTTCTTAATTTCAATCTCAGCAGATTTTAGCATGGCGAAGAGTTCAGGTAACTCTTTGTTCATGTTCTGCATATTGTAATTCATCACAAAGTTCTTGTAACTAGGTGGCAGTGATTGAAGGACACGATTAATCCCCAGTCTGTTAGGAATCACTATTCCCAAGTCACTGAGTTTCTTCGCATGCCCGGTCATGGCGACCATGTGCTCACTAACGGAGCTGCCTTCTTCCATCATGCAGCTGAAGAAGTGTTTCGATGCTTCATAGCATTCCATGGCCGCATGAGTTTCAAAGATAGTCTTCAACTCATTGATTAACTCATGTGGATCGTGGTGCTCAAAACGTTTTTGAAGATCGGCTTCCAGACTGCATAAGATGGCACACTGAACTTGAGAGTACCGAGTATTCCGAGTCGCGTAAACATTCTTTACTTCATCGGTTTCAGTTTCTGCAGGAGGGTCACCTAGCGGTGCATCAAGCACATATTGCAAATTTCCGCCATTGAGGAAGATCCTCACATGACGGAACCAGTCGGTGAAGTTGCTACCGTTGCTCTTAAGCTTTTCTTTCTCTAGGAACTGGTTAAAATTGATTGAGGACGCCATATCTACAACATATTTGCAATAGTTTAGACTAATGTTTATGACAAATTGAGTTCAAATTTTAATTCAACATAATTAAAAACTAGGTGAACTCCCACTCAAAACAATATCCCTCGCATTGTCTTAGTGATCACACGAACCAAATCCACCACACCAAGTCCGATCATCACGAGACAAGATGTAACTTTAATGGCGAACACTCAAAGTGTTCATCATATCAATCATATGATTCATGCTCTACCTTTCGGTATCACGTGTTCCGAGACCATGTCTGTACATGCTAGGCTCGTCAAGGCCACCTTAGTATCCGCATGTGCAAAACTGTCTTGCACCCGTTGTATGCACTTGTTGAATCTATCACACCCGATCATCACGAGATGCTTCGAAACGACAAGTCTTGGCAACGGTGCTACTAAGGATGAACACTTTATTATCTTGATATTTTAGTGAGAGGGATCATCTTATAATGCTACCGTCGCGATCTAAGCAAAATAAGATGCATAAAAGGATTAACATCACATGCAGTTCATACGTGATATGATATGGCCCTTTTGTCTTTGCGCCTTTGATCTTCATCTCCAAAGCACGGACATGATCTCCATCAACAACGGGCATGATCTCCATCATCGTCGGCGAAGCACCAAGGTCAATGGCGCCGTCTTCATGATTGTCCTCCATGTAGCAACTATTACAACTACTTTGAAATACTACTCAACATGAAATTTAAAGACAACCATAAGGCTCCTGCCGGTTGCCACAATACAATAATGATCATCTCATACATAGTCATCATCACATTATGGCCATATCACATCACCAAACCCTGCAAAAACAAGTTAGACGTTCTCTAATTTGGTTTGCATATTTTACGTGGTTTAGGGTTTTCCAGTAAGATCCAATCTACCTACGAACATGAACCACAACGGTGATACTAGTGTTGTCAATAGAAGAGTAAATTGAATCTTCACTATAGTAGGAGAGACAGACACCCGCAAAGCCACTTATGCAATATAAGTTGCATGTCGAGCGTGGAGCAAATCTCATGAACGCGGTCATGTAAAGTTAGCCCGAGCCGCTTCATCCCACTATGCCACAAAGATGCAAAGTACTCAAACTAAAGACAATAAAAGCATCAACGCCCACAAAACCATTGTGTTCTACTCGTGCAACCATCTATGCATAGACATGGCTCTGATACCACTGTAGGAAAACGTAACATAGAAAACAAAAATTTTCCTACCGTGAACACGAAATCCAAGCCAAGATGCAATCTAGAAGATGGTAGCAACGAGGGGATTGTCGAGTCTCACCCTTGAAGAGATTCCAAAGCCTACAAGATGAGGCTCTTGTTGCTGCGGTAGACGTTCACTTGCCGCTTGCAAAAGCGCGTAGAAGATCTTGATCACAGCGCCACGAACGGGCAGCACCTCCGTACTCGGTCACACGTTCGGTTGTTGATGAAGACGACGTCCACCTCCCCGTTCCAGCGGGCAGCGGAAGTAGTAGCTCCTCTTGAATCCGACAGCACGATGGCGTGGTGTCGGTGGTGGTGGAGAAATCCGGCGGAGCTTCGCTAAGTGTGCGGGATGTGGTGGAGGAGAGAGGGCCGCTAGGGTTTGGGAGAGGGGGGCGCCGACCACTAAGGGGTGCGGCCACCTTGTGGTCTTTTGGTGGCCGGCCCCCTCCCCTTGGCCCCTCATTATATAGGTGGAAGCCCCAAGTGTTGGACTACAAGTCTCTGAATAAGACCCGAACCCAAAACCTTCCATGTGATAGGGAAACCTACCCAAGGTGGGAATCCCACTTGAGGTGGGATTTCCCCCTTCCATGTGGGGGGGTGGCCGGCCCCCATAGGGGAGTCCACTTGGGACTCCTCCCCCTTAGGGTTGGCCGGCCATGGGAGGTGGAGTCCCTCCGGGACTCCGCCTTCCTTAGTGGTTTCTTCCGGACTTTTCTAGAACCTTCTAGAACCTTCCATAGAACCTTCCGAATCATTTTCAAACACATAAAATGACTTCCTATATATGAATCTTATTCTCCGGACCATTCCGGAACTCCTCGTGATGTCCGGGATCTCATCCGGGACTCCGAACAAATATTTGAACTCCATTCCATATTCAAGTTCTACCATTTCAACATCCAACTTTAAGTGTGTCACCCTACGGTTCGCGAACTATGCGTACATGGTTGAGTACTTACTCCGACCAATAACCAATAGCGGGATCTGGAGATCCATAATGGCTCCCACATATTCAACGATGACTTAGTGATCGAATGAACCATTCACATACGATACCAATTCCCTTTGTCACGCGATATTTTACTTGTCCGAGGTTTGATCATCGGTATCACTCTATACCTTGTTCAACCTCGTCTCCTGACAAGTACTCTTTACTCGTACCGTGGTATGTGGTCTCTTATGAACTTATTCATATGCTTGCAAGACATTAGATGACATTCCACCGAGAGGGCCCAGAGTATATCTATCCGTCATCGGGATGGACAAATCCCACTGTTGATCCATATGCCTCAACTCATACTTTCCGGATACTTAATCCCACCTTTATAACCACCCATTTACGCAGTGGCGTTTGATGTAATCAAAGTACCTTTCCGGTATAAGTGATTTACATGATCTCATGGTCATAAGGACTAGGTAACTATGTATCGAAAGCTTATAGCAAATAACTTAATGACGTGATCTTATGCTACGCTTAATTGGGTGTGTCCATTACATCATTCATATAATGATATAACCTTGTCATTAATAACATCCAATGTTCATGATTATGAAACTAATCATCTATTAATCAACAAGCTAGTTAAAAGGCTTACTAGGGACTCATTTGTTTGTTTACATAACACACATGTATCAATGTTTCGGTTAATACAATTATAGCATGGTATATAAACATTTATCATAAACATAAAGATATATAATAACCACTTTTATTATTGCCTCTTGGGCATATCTCCAACAACAGCTACACCTCCCGAAGGAACTGCAAGGCAAAATAGTCCACGACCCACCGCAGCGGTGCAAGATCAACCGAGAACAAGTGGAGCAAGAGACACGGCGGCTCAAGCAAGGGTAGACAGAGCGCGACAAGAAAGAAGAGAACATCGGCATTCACCAGAAGTTGCCGATGAAGATCTATGCGGGCTCCCGTGCTTTACGAGACGAGTCCGAAAAACTCGAGTCCCTTCAGGGTTCAAGCTACCCGAAAACTTCAAGAAATTTGACGGTTTACAGGATCCTGAAGATTGGCTCGTTGACTACCTCGAGATGGTGAAGTTGATAGGAGGAACCAGGGCAACAGCTATGCAAAGCATCCAGGTACATCTGAGTGGAGCCGCACGATCTTGGATAAAGAAACTCCCCCCAGGTTCTATCGACAACTGGGATAGTTTCGAAGACATCTTCGTGAAAAATTTCCGGTCCACCTGCAAAAAACCAGCATCATTGGAAGAGTTGAGGGCGTGCAGACAGAAACACGACGAACCTATGAGAAAATATATACAGAGGTGGAACATCATCAAAAATTCAGCAGAAGATATATCTGACGAGAGGGCAATAGATGCGTTCGTGGCAGGAATTCGACGAGGAGATTTTGTCGAGGACCTAGGAAGAACCAACCCAAAAACAATATCAGCATTGATGGAAATAGCAAACAAGTGGGAAGATGGAGAAGATGCTATACATAACAAGCGACACAGGTCGCCAGAGGAGGACCGCAGTCGAAATTTCCAAAATAGAAGGCGATTTTCTCGCCAGTTCTACAACAATGATGCTCCTGGCCACATATCGGCTGGGTTCCGAGGAAACCCTGGAGGAAGCATTCAAGATAATTACCAAAGAAGTAACGAGCAACAAGGCGACAACAGAGGTGACTACCGCGGTAATAGGCAAAATAGTGGACCAAGGTTTCAGAGACCATATGTGTCTCCCGAGGAAATGATGAACGGACCATGTCAGATGCATTTCTACCTTGATAATAATGGGAAGAGGCAGTCAGGACATCTGCAGAAGGATTGTCGAAATTTTCAAGCAATGTTACGAGCCGCAGGAATGGCCAACGCTCAAGCGATGAATAGAAATCCCCAGGGGCCAAGGAGCGAGATACATCTCCCACCTCCTCCCGCAATTACGGACGAAAATCGACACCAGCTCAGAATAGCGGCAGCACCACAACCACCTCCATATGTTGACCCTAACTCTAATGGTGCAGTCTTGATGATTCAGAAAGCTAGGCCATCTAACAGGGCGCAGAAAGTAATCTCGCGGCAAGTATTTATGGCAGAGAAGATGCCTCCACCAACGGTCGAGTATCTAAATTGGTCGGGACAGGACATTGGCTTCACAATTGCGGATCACCCGCAGCAGTTTCCTCGACCAGGGCAATCCGCACTTATGTTACCCGCAGTAATTGCTGGTTTTGACGTGTCGAGAGTCTTCATAGATGGCGGCAACAGCTTAAACCTTATGTACGCAGATACATTAAGGAAGATGAACATATCCCTGGCAAATTTAGCACCAACTGATACACGTTTTCACGGGATCACGCCAGAGAAACCAAGTTATCCGTTGGGCAAGATCAATCTCGACGTTCAGTTTGGGACCCGAGAAAATTACAGGATAGAGAAATTGGAGTTTGAAGTCGTGGATTTCCCGTCGCAATATCACGCTTTGTTGGGACGACCAGCATATGCCAGGTTTATGGCGGTACCTCACTACACGTACTTATTGTGGAGGTTGCCTGGACCCAAAGGACCAATCACAGTCAAAGGAAGCTTTGTGTTAGCTGACAAGTGCGACAGAGATTTTCATCAACTGTCAGAAACTTTCGGGATGCAAGCAGAATATATGGCGCCAAGGCTCACTGATTATGATGTGTTGCCAGACACAGGGAGGCCGCTCAGGGAACCAACCTTTAACACGGCGAAGGATTCAAAAGAGGTGCAGATCCACCCGACGGATCCAAAGAAAACAACGTCCATCGCAACAAATATGGATCTCGCATAGGAAAGCGCGCTCGTCGAGTTCCTCCGTGAGCACTGGAAAATCTTCGCATGGTGTCCAGCTGACATGCCAGGAGTACCCAGGGAACTTGCCGAGCACCACCTAAACTTGGATCCTATTGCGAGACCAATCAAACAACCTTTGCGGTGTTTTTCGGAACCAAATCGCAAAGCTATGCTGTCAGAAATCGATCGACTCAAAGATGCTGGTTTTATTAAAGAGATATCCACAGAAGCCACGTGGGTAGCTAACCCAGTGATGGTGCCGAAGAAAAACACGAAACTCCTTCGCATGTGTGTCGACTTTACGTGCCTCAATAAACATTGTCCAAAGGATCACTTTCCCCTACCAAGGATCGATCAAATTATTGACTCCACGGCAGGATGCGAACGTCTTTCCTTCTTGGACGCGTATTCTGGTTATAACCAGATCCGGTTAAAGGAAGACGACGAAGCCAAGACAGTGTTCATCACACCATATGGCATGTTTTGTTATAGAACAATGCCTTTTGGTTTGAAAAATGCGGGAGCAACATATCAGCGTATGATGCAGAAATGTCTAGCAACTCAGATTGGAAAAAACGTACAAGTCTACATCGACGATGTCGTCATAACTTCAAAAAAGGGGGAAACATTGATCGAGGATTTGAAAGAAAGTTTTGCCAACCTCGACAAGTTTTGTCTCAAGCTGAATCCGACGAAATGTTCCTTCGGCGTTCCTGCGGGAGAACTTCTCGGGTTCCTAGTCTCAGCAAGAGGGATTGAAGCAAATCCCGAAAAAATCCAAGCTATCGTAACAATGAGGAAGCCAACAAAGTTGAAGGAAATACAACAACTAACTGGGCGAGTCGCAGCTTTAAGCAGATTCCTCTCCAGGCTAGGAGAAAAGGCGCTACCGTTCTACGCCTTAATCAAGCAAGGAGAAAAGTTCCAGTGGAACGAAGAGGCAGACAGGGCTTTCGAGGATCTTAAACGGACAATTTCGACACCACCAATCTTGGTGGCGCCAAAAGAGAAGGAACCTCTCCTGCTGTACATTGCGGCTACACCCCAAGTGGTCAGCACAGCGCTAGTTGTCGAAAGAGAAGAAGAAGGAAAACTCCACGGAGTGCAGAGACCGGTATACTTCATCAGTGAAGTTTTATCGCCTTCAAAACAGTGGTACCCGCAGTACCAGAAGCTCGCATACGGAGTGTTTACAACCGCAAGAAAATTGCGGCACTATTTTTCGGTGCACCCGATAATAGTGGTTAACGAGGCTCCCCTATCCAATATACTAAACAATCCAGAAGCTACAGGCCGTGTCTCCCTTTGGGGAATAGAACTTTCCCCTCGGGACATCACGTATGAAAAAAGAAAGGCAATAAAGTTGCAAATTTTGCCAGATTTCATCGCAGAATGGATGGAGTTGCAAAATACAGGACCTCCGGATTTATCGAGAACTTGGACCATGAACTTCGATGGATCTAAGAGATTAGAGGGAGCTGGAGCAGGAGTAATTCTCATATCACCTGAAGGCGACAAGTTAAAGTATGTCTTACGGATGACGTTCCCAAACGCGTCCAACAACGAGGCAGAATATGAAGCTCTTATACATGGGATGAAGATGGCGAAAGCTTGCGGTGCAACCCGATTGAAAATCTTTGGCGACTCACAATTGGTGGCACAGCAGGTTATGAATCAATGTGATGCAGTCAACGAGAGTATGATAGCATACAAGGAGATGTATAACGAGTTAGAAAAGCTGTTTGATGGATGTGAGGTAAATCATATCAGCAGATTGAGCAATGATGAAGCCGATGTTCTTGCAAATATCGGGTCGCAATGTCTGGCGATTCCTCCAGGCGTGTTTTGGGAAGAAATAAGCGAGAGATCCACCAAGCCGATGAAACCAAAAAAGAAGGAGAAGGATGCAAAACCCTCAGGTGTTGCAAAAGAATCACTGGACGAAGAAGAAGAGGAACAGGAGTTAGTTATGATGGTGCAAATTCCATGGATGCAAGCATACATATCATATATCCTAAGGAAAACAATACCCGATGATCCAGTTGAAGCAAGGCGGATAATTAGACGTTCCAAAGCTTTTACTGTGGTCAAAGGGGAGTTGTATAAGCGAAGTATTTCGGGCGTGCTACAGAGGTGCGTTACACCCGAAGAAGGAAGCGTAATTCTGAAGGAAGTACACGAAGGAGTATGCGGTCATCACGCAAGTAGCCGAGCTATTGCGGCTAAGGATTTTCGAGCTGGATTCTACTGGTTAACAACAATCGAGGATGCAAAGGAAATAGTACGAACCTGTGACGCGTGCCAGAGATTTGCCGCGAAGCCTCACTCTCCGGCAGCAGAATTAATGCCAATACCCTTATCTTGGCCCTTTGCTCAATGGGGTCTCGATATGGTGGGAAAGTTACACAAGGCCTCGCCAGGAGGATACGAGTATATGCTCGTCGCGGTCGACAAATTTACCAAGTGGATAGAGGCGAAGCCTATAAATTCACCAGATGCAGCATCAGCCATAAAGTTCGTGAAGAGCATTGTTTTTCGGTTTGGGGTACCTCATAGCATCGTCACGGACAATGGCAGTAATTTCACATCCAAGGAATTCAAGGCATATTGCGCAGAAGTAGTATCAAATTGCACTTCGCGTCAGTCGCGCATCCTCAAACCAATGGCCAAGTCGAGAAAGCCAATGGTATCATCTGCAATGGCATCAAGAAGCATCTATTAGGGCCACTGGAAAAAGCTCGACACACTTGGCCAGAGGAGCTGCCGAGCGTGTTATGGAGCATCCGAACAACGCCAAATACAGCGACACAGGAGACTCCGTTTTTTCTGGTCCATGGGGCAGAGGCAGTACTGCCGATAGAAATAGAGCACGACTCTCCGAGAGTCACGGAATACAATGAAGAAACTTCCAGAAGAGCATTGGAAGACGATGATGATGCACTCAACGAAGCTCGAGACGAAGTACTGTCGAGGGTCACTAAATATCAGCAAGACCTCAAAAATTACCACAATCGACGTTTGCGACCAAGGTCTTTTCAGGTTGGAGACTTAGTTCTGCGACTCAACCAAGATCGTACGGAAAAACTCGAGTCACCATGGCTCGGCCCTTACATCGTCACAGAAGTCATCGAAGGAGGAGCATACAGGATCAAGGATAAGAAGACAGGGGTTCCGAGAAAAACCCCTGGAATGTAGCGCAGCTAAGGCATTTTTACGCCTAGTACCAAAATATAGCTCTCCTTGTAAAAATACAATGTACTGAAACGCCCGTGAGTTTTCAGACGCACTCTTTTCCTTTTTCGGGGCACCGAGTGGGGCCGGGAAAGGTTTTTAATGAGGCGGACTCGCGGTGCTACAATATAATAAAGATAGTGGAATCATATATCTTTTTCAACTGGCTCGGGGGCTTGTACCCAGAAGATACAATATATATATCCGTAATATCGACGAGTACAACTTACAAAATATCTAGCCCTGGTGCAAAAGCACCTCGCAAAAAATAGCAGTGCAAAAATTGATTGACATAAAGCTCGGGGGCTAATGCCTGCAAATATAGTACTCAAAATAATTTATTTTGCCTTGGGACAACCTCGCATTATAAAAATCATCACCAACAAAGCGCCCGGGGGCTTGGCAAAGACAAAACAATAACTTTACAAATATAGCTTATGTTTACAGCATATGGGATACAAATCCTTGGGAAGCAAATCTTCAATTATTACCCAGAATATTATCTATGGTCAATCGCTCATTATTTACAGCACGAGTGCTATGTTCCGCATAACTACCCTTCACGAAGAATTCGGCGTCCAGTTGAAGAAGTTCATCCATCATATCCTCAGCAACGGGGGTGACAATGTCATCATACTTGCCGAAATTCCTTTTCCTCTTCGCCATCTTCGCCAGGCATTTTGGAACAATTTGACCCATGTCTTCGGGCAGCAGATTTTTATTATGATCATGGCAAACCTTGCGCCAGCAGCTAATTGGGCTCGCACAAAGCCATGGATCCGAGGAGCATCTCGAAATTGTTCCATCAAAGCAGGGAGGGTCTCTGGCATCTTATTACGCGGAAACATGGTCCCATAAACTAAAGACAAAGTCCTCGTACAAAAGTCGAGAAAGTCGCGGACCTGAAGCGCACGATCTTGAAATCTGACGATCTGGCAGGTACGTTCAGGTGTGCCCCAAAAGTTAGAACCATGCTCCTGTGCAAGTCTGAGAAGTGCATTGGATCGAGCTTCAACACACTCATCTTCGGTAGCAGCGTTCAAAAAAGAACCTATTTGGAAAAAAGTCATCAGGTAAAGAGGAGACAAGAAAAAGGGAAAAGTGCGACTAAGTTCAGGAAGCACACCTGCCATATCCAAGCTAGCATCAGTCAGCAGTTGCAACATGAAATTTTCTCGAGTAGAAGCTGCTGCAGCCTCAGCAACCGCAGTTTCCTTTTCAGCTATGGCATTATGAGCTTGTTGAAGTGCAATTTGCTCCCTCTCGGAAGATTTTCGAGATTGTTCCATTAGTACAAGTGATTGCTTCTTCGTGGACTGGAGTTCTCGGCAAAGTTCCTCCAAAACTGGTGCTGAACCCTTACTCGACGAATGTTCCATAACTTCGACAGCAACAGGTGTTTTCTTCGAGTGAGAGGAAGCAGGTAAGACGTCGGAAGGACGAGGAGGTGCAGAATAGTTGTCAAAAATCAACTAAAAATAAAGATTTTCGACATCAATCATCCAGCAAACATAGATTTCGATTAAACATTGAAGTATGTACATTGCTATTACAAAAGAAAGGTCACTACTGGACTACTGAAGTAGTTGTCGCCAAAACTACTAGGGCGACAGCATCAAAAGATAGAACTAAGAAAAAAAGAGGACATGGTGGTCTACTTGACCTCCGGCTTGGATGCGCTTGGAGCAGGTGCCGGTTTAACACCAAGGAAAGAAAGGATTGGTCTTGCGGGAGGCTTGGCAGCTCTAATTAGAGATTGCCATTTCTTCGTCTCCATCTCCCCTATGTCGCCAACCTTGGCCCAGTCGACGTTTTGTTGACTATTAGCGATCAGCGCGATGGTACCCTCAACGCCAATCTTTAGACCTTCTTGGCGAAGCTTTAGCCTAAGATCTTCAGGCTCGTTGAAGGCTTTGGCGAGATCAACAAAAGTATTGGGGACCTCTTTCTTTGGGAAGAAGTAGGGGAAAAGCTTCGTCAGGCCCGCCTCAGCGTTTTCAAGGCCGTCGCGTGCTTCATCCCCATGAATTTCAACAAGGGTCAGTGCATCGAGAAGCTCGTCGCCTTCAGGACCCTCAACTTCGTATTCTTGATGAGTTCTCCCTACAAATAAGCAAAGAGTCGCATGTAAATAAAGAATGCAGGGAAAATGTGAAGCAATCCGAGAAAGTGCACAAGGATTCAAGTACTTACTAATAAAACGACGAGTCTGCGACTCCAAGCGAGCAAGGATTTCTGTCTCTCGAGCTGATTGCTGAGATATATTCTCGCTGAAGGAAGTTTCCGCATCATGAAGCCTCTTTCGAAGATCTTCGATGGCGGTAGCATCCTCTTCAGCTTTCTTGCGAGCTTCTTCGCTCTGCTCCAACTTAACAGCAAGAGCGTCAGCACGCTTGTTGGCCTCCACAAGATCTCCTGGCAAAATACATGACAGTCAAATATTATGACAAAATCATGGTACACATGCAACAGAGGAAAATAAAAGTAGTACCTTCCAGCTGTTTGGAATAGTCACGATACCCGACAAATTGGGTACCAAGACGAATAAACTCCTTCATTAGAGGCTGAAAAAACGACCAAGGAAGAAAAAGACGTCAATGTAGCCAATGTAAATTCGGCAACACTTAGCAAAAAACAAAGAGAAGATAGAAGTATTGAAACTTACATCATCTAATGAAGGTGTTGAGGAGCTACCAGGGAATTGGATAGGTTCCTTGGATGGCTCAATCCTCGCTCTCTTTGGAGGAGAGGCTCGGGGGCTCTCAACTGGCGGCGGTTGCACGATGTCCTGTTGGGGAGGAGAAGTTTCATCCCCATCATGTTGAGCTTCAGACACAATTAAAGTACGCGACGTACTCGTTCGTGCAGCCGCGTCAACAGGTTGTTCTTCTTCCTCGTCACCACTACAATAAAATGGCGACAGTATAAGAAGCAAGACAGACAAGAAACGTCAAAACAAAAAAGTAAAGAGTAAGGAGTAACTTACGAGCTGACGAGGGCATCAGTATATGGATTAAAAGCTGCCTTCCTATCTGAAGGCTCAGCTTCTTCGGCTTTGGAGGTGCCGGAATCTTTGACTTCATCTCTCTTCCTCTTCATCCTTGGAGAAGCGTGAGGAAGAGAGTGTGTCGAGGCAGTGGCGTCTGACTCGACGGAAGCCGCGGATTTGTGAGAACCCGCGATTTCGGTGGTAGGGCGCGAGGTGCCTTGGTTGTCATCGTCGACAACGGTACGGTCTTCAACTTCCCCACCTTCAGGAAGAGGAGGAAGAGAAGCAAGGACGGGGTGGTCCTGAGAAAAAAAAAGAGTGTCGATAAAAAGGCATTAACAAGATAGTAATCGACAAATAATAAAACTCGAGGAGGCAATATAGCAATTAAAAGGAAAAATTACCTCGGGAAGGGGATTGGCGCTACTGTATGGCGCAATACGGCAAGAAGTTGGAATTAAATCCTTCTTGTTGAGCGATGAGATTTTGCGGATAAGCTTTTCAAAATCCTTCAAAGGAAGATCTTTTGAGAGCCTATCGACATCTTTTTCACCAGCATATTTCCAGAAGGGGTTTTTGCGAGCCTGGAGAGGCTGCACTCTAGTCCTAAGGAAATAGGCGGTAATTTCAATACCCGAAAGTTCCTTGCCGCGGGTGTTCTGTAGCTCGTGGATGCGAGTCATCAGCGCCTCTGTCGCCAACTTCTCAGCCTCGGTAGCTTCAGCATCCCAAGAACGGCGGCGAAGGATTTTGGCTTCTCCGTCAAAAGGGGCGATGTTTTGTTCCACTGGATTGGAACTTTCTTCATGGATATACAGCCACTTCTTCCGCCAACCTTGGACAGAGTCGGGAAATTTGACGTCGAAATATTCGACATCAGAACGAACACAGATAACAACGCCGCCAATATTATAGGCGATGCTGTGAGAGCCATTACGGCGGATGCAGAAGATGCATTTCCATAGAGCCCAACTGGGTTGGACCCCGAGAAAGCATTCACACAGTGTGATAAAAATCGAGATGTGGAGGATGGAATTGGGCGTCAGATGATGCAACTGAAGTCCATAGACAAAGAGGAGACCGCGGAGAAATTCGTGGATTGGGGGAGAAAGCCCTCGGATGAGGTGGTCAACGAAACTAACCCGATAGTCAATTGGAGGCTTCGGGTAGCTTTCCTCCTTGGGGAACTGGAGCGAGTCTTCCTTTTTGCTGAATCCCATCTTCTTCAGCATATTGATGTCTTGGGCAGAGATCTTGGATCTCTCCCACTCAGCGCTTCCTAGATCTGATGCCGCCATCTTCGACTCCGGCGTGCTATGCCTAGTCAAACGGACGCGAGGCGGCATCAACGGACTTGGCAGCGAAATGTGTGAGTGTGCTTGAGCGCTTGAAGCAATGGGAGCAATGGAGGAGTTGCAGAGGAGGAGCAGAGATGCGGCGCGAGCGAAAGTGCTGAAGGAGGAAGACGATGGCCTTATGTAGTGGTGCGGCGAGTCGACGTAACCGTTGGATGAAAAAATTACGATGCAGATGGCAAACATGTGGACAAGGGGTAAAAATGGATTTTCACTGAGAAGTGAACAGACAGGCGATACAGTATAAGTGCCAGAAAAAGCGGAGGACGTGTGTCCCCCACTTGCACGACGTGTCAACTGGATAGAAAATTTAGGCCCACGAGACAGAGGGAGAGAAGTTCTCGCGTTTTCCCGATACGGTGATCGTGGCTACCGTCAGCAATGATGTCACCTTGTCAAGATAAAAATTCAGCTACAAAGGTTCGTAAGAATGGCGACAGCAGAAGGTTGATGATTATTTCGAGAGCCTTTGATCAAATACAAGTTTTTGCCCAAATGCTCGGGGGCTACTTTGGAAAAAATGAAAAGTTCGAGAAAGACAAAATAGAAATGGTATGAGCCTATGATCAAATACAAAATATTTCCTCATAGCCTCGGGGGCTACTCCCATCGGGAGCGCTGTTCGCGCACCCGAGAGATTTGAAGATTTCGGGAGAGAAAGAAAATATAGCAGCATAAAACGTGGAGCCTACACCCAAGTACAAGTCCTTGGCTGTAGCCTCGGGGGCTACTCCCATCGGGAACGCTGTTCGCGTGCCCGATGAAATAAGGAGAAAAAAAAAGAAAAAAAAGAAATAGAAGTACAAGAGAGTATATTTCGAGTTAAAATAACTCTACATATACTCCCATCGGGAGAGCAATATAAGTCATCCGTTGACTCAATAAAATGTGTTATTCCAACAGCCGAATAAGGACTCAACAATATATTCTCAGAGCGCCGAAGTTGCGAATAAATCTCTGAATGCCGCAAAATTTGCGAAGGTAAGACCCCAGATCCGTTCTGTGCGGCGTGGCGCCGTCTCTGACGTCGGTTTGCTACTTTTTTCCGTATCAACAGATACGAAGAAAAATCCTAACGGACGCGTTAGGTACCCGATAAATATGACTGGGACTCGACAGAATGGTAAGACCTTAAGCGGCACCTGTCGAAGTTTACACCAGTATCCCGAAATCATGTCCAGGGACGTGATTTTGAAGTAGGTTTTTGCGGATTGCCACTAGAGCAGTTAACTAGTACCTGATCCGTCAGATGAACTAGCCCCAACTACCATTATCCCTGTACAATATAGAAATTTGTATGCAAAGATATGTGTGAAAATTCAGAGTTGTCGAATAAATATAAAGGTGGAGATTTTTCCTGACTCTGCGATTCAAGCAAAATCTCGGGGGCTACTGACATAGGCATACCCAATAGGCCTGCCGAAGATGGTACCCGGGGTTTACTGAAGGCCCACGACCCGAAGAATAAGAAGATTCGGAAGCCCAAGATACTGTTAAGGAAAGCTAGAGTTGTAATAGAAGTCCTCGTTTGTAATCTTGCGGGATGGGTTAGAAACCCTCCCGGACTCTGTAAACTTGTGTATCACGAATCCCTCGGCTCCGCCTCCTATATAAGGGGGAGTCGAGGGACAAAGAAAGAATCGAATCATTGTCTTACAAACCCTAGTTTTTACATCGTCGAGTACTTTTCGGCTGAAACCTTCGAGATCTACTTGCCCTCTACATCCAACGAAACCCTAGTCTACAATCCGTAGGCATTGACAAGTTAATCCCTTGTCACCAGGCCGACCGTTCCGGCCGTGCATCCGGCGGTACAGGCGTCCAGCTCTACAGCGCCATCGGCTCCGATCTGCGCGTCGTCCACGCCATGGCGCGTATCGTGCCGCCGTCGATCTGATCAACCGACCCCGCGCACGTCTACGCCAAGCACGTCCCCGAGCACGCGCCTACCACCGATCGAGCATCGGGGTGCCGCTGCGTTGCCCCTTTGGGCCGCAGCGCCGCCGCCTTTGGTCCATGCTACCGTCCTCCGACGCGCCTTCCGAGGCGTGTACGTCGCTGGTAGTCTCCCGCCGCTGCCCCGACTCGTGCCCTGCAGCTACGCCGGCCCCTCATGCCGTGCCGTCGCTGCTGATGACCCACAAGTATAGGGGGTGTATCGTAGTACTTTCGATAAATAAGAGTGTCGAACCCAACGAGGAGCAGAAGGTGTTGACAAGCAGTTTCGATGAAGGATTCACTGTAAATGCTCAATACAAGTATTCAGGGGGTTTAGATATAGCAGATGAATAAAGTACGAGTAAGTAAAATGCGAGAGAAATAATTGCAGCGAGTGGCCCAATCCTTTTTAGCACAAAGGACAAGCCGGTTTGTTTACTTATAATGACCAAACGTTCTTGAGGACACACTGGAATTTAGTCTAGTGCTTTCGCTTCATGTAGCTAATTAATCTTCATTGTTTTGATAAGTGTTGTGTGGGTGAACCTATGCTAATGCACCGCCCTTCCTAGGACTAATACATACTTGTGATTATACCCCTTGCAAGCATCCGCAAATACAAGAAAGTAATTAAGATAAATCTAACCACAGCCTTAAACTCTGAGATCCTGCTATCCCTCCTGCATCGATATACCAACGGGGGTTTAGGTTTCTGTCACTCCGGCAACCCCGCGATTGGCAAACGAGTACAAGATGTATTCCCCTAGGCCCATAAAGGTGAAGTATCATGTAATCGACGTTCACATGACACCACTAGAAGAATAACACCACAACTTAAATATCATAACATTGAATATTACTCAACCATAGTTCACTACTAACATCTAGACTTCACCCATGTCCTCAAGAACTAAATGAACTACTCACGAGACATCATATGGAACATGATCAGAGGTGATATGATGATGAATAACAATCTGAACATAAACCTTGGTTCAATGGTTTCACTCAATAGCATCAATAACAAGTAGAAATCAACACCGGGACAGTTTCCCCTATCAAACAATCAAGATCCAACCCGAATTGTTACAGCGGTGACGAGGTGCAGCGGTGGAGATGGCGGTGATGATGATGAAGATGATGCTGATGATGATGGAGATGATGTCCAGCTCGATGTCGGTGACGATGGTGTCGATTTCCCCCTCCGGGAGGGAATTTCCCCAGCGGATTCCTGCCCGCCGGAGAGCTCTTTTCTCTCTGGTGTTCTCCGCCCCGCAGAGGCGGCTGTGACTATTCGCGACTATCCCCTGCACCTTAGGTTTTCGGGGCAAAGAAGTACGCGAAGGAGAGGAGGCCAGAGGGGGTCGTGGGCCCCCTCCTCACAAGGCGGCGCGGCTAGGGCAGGGCCCGCGCCGGCCTATGGGGTGGGCCCATGGCGGCCCTCCTCGGCTCCCCTTTCTGGCTCCCTTCGTCTTCTGGAAAAATAGGATTTTTCGTATAATTTCCGTCAATTGTTGATCTTCCGAAATATTGCATTCTGACGGCGCTTTTTCCAGCAGAATCCTGACTCCGGTGCGCGATCCTCCAATAATCATAAAACATGCAAAACAGATGAAATAACATAAGTATCATCTCTAAATATGAAATATATCAATGAATAACAGTAAATTATAATATAAAATAATGATGCAAAATGGACGTATCAACTCCCCCCAAGCTTAGACTTCGCTTGTCCCCAAGCGAAACTGAACTCAGTAAACAAGACCACATGTTTATGGAGTGAAGAGCCGATAAATAAAATACGGACAAGAAGCATATATTAATTCACACAAGACATTCTAGTGAACAACTTCCTCATATAATTCAACTTGAAGCAAGTAAAAGGAAATCACAAGTAAAGGTGCATAGGAAATCATAATTGGTGATGGCAAACTTTGTTCTTGGTCAAAGAACAGTTAACAGATTACACTTATCTATCGAGCGAAGCTCTTATATTAAAGCTTATATAGCACAACTTGCATACTCAATCATAATAATCTCCTCATAATCATTGATAATCTTCAAAGCTATATTCATCAGATAAAACTTGTACTAAACAAGGAAGAATAAAAGGCATGACTAAATAAATCACAATATAGATGGTTGGATCACAACAACTCAATTGCTTGCTTAAGATGGAGGGAAATAGGTTTACTGACTCAACATAAAGTAAAAGACAGGCCCTTCGCAGAGGGGAGCAGGGATTAAATCATGTGCTAGAGCTTTTCAAGTTTTGAAATCATATAGAGAGCATAAAAGTAAAGTTTAGAGAGGTGTTTGTTGTTGTCAATGACTGGTAGCGGGTACTCTAACCCCCTTGCCAGACAAACTCTCAAAGAGCGGCTCCCATAAAGTTTTATTTTTTGTTGACACTCCTTCCAACCTTTGCTTTCACAAACCATGGCTAACCGAATCCTCGGGTGCCTACCATCAATCTCATACCATGAAGGAGTGTCTTTTTATTTTAGTTTTATTTAGGTGACACTCCTCCCCACCTTTGCTTTCTCAAGCCATGGCTAACCGAATCCTCGGGTGCCGTCCAACAATCACATACCATGGAGGAGTGTCTATTTGTAAAATTACAAAAGTTTATTAACTTGGGACTGGGAACCCCATTGCCATCTCTTTTTGCAAAGTTATTGGATAAGTGGATGAAGCCACTAGTCCATTGGTGAAAGTTGCCCAACAAGATTGAAAGATAAACACCACATACTTCCCCATGAGCTATAAAACATTGACACAAATAAGGAGTAATAAAGTTTTGAATTGTTTAAAGGTAGCACATGAAGTATTTACTTGGAGTGGCAGGAAATACCACATAATAGGTAGTTATAGTGGACACACATGGCATGGGTTTTGGTTTAAAGGTTTGGATGCACGAGAGGCATTCCCTCTCAGTACAGGTCTTTGGCTAGCAAGGTTGATTAGCAAGCATAAGAGTTGAGGTAAACAAACAAATATACATGTGATAGAAACAATCATGCATCTTACTTGTAAGCACAAACAATTTTAACTTCAGAATACCAAGCTCATAGTTAATCAAGAAAGTAGTATAATGAACTAACATATCTACATGTATTTCCTCTATTCTTCTTAAAACTCAAAGTGTTGTTGCTATTGACCAATGCTAAGTTTGCCAAATCCAAATAGATTTACTTGATGCTCCCAAAGTGATACCAATACTAACAACAAGATCAATCACATAATAGAGATTGCAAACTAAAATAAGATGTGCAATATGTAAATGATAAAACTTCTAATTAATATTCCATAACGATAACTCACACCAAGGGATACATAGATAACCAACTAAAGAGAGATATTTCCATACCACAACACATCTTATATGATAACTTCCCTACTCATGATATGACACTACTTGATAATAAAAAGGTAAAAGATAGTGATGATGTGATACCGCGGCACTCCCCCAAGCTTGGAACAAACCAAGGGGATGCCAATACTGATGATGAATTACTCCTTCGGTGGTGATGGTGATGCCCCGTTCCTGCGATCCTTACAGATCTCCTTCAGCTTCAGCTTCTCAGTTTGGCAATTCTGCACTAAGACTCGAAGAGATTCATTGTTATCTGAAAGTGGCGGTGGCGGCCTTGTGATAGGAATTGAGTAATACTCCAGCATTCTGCGAAGTCGGTTGTTCTCCTCAAGAAGTATCTCCACTTCCCTTCTCAGCGCACGGTATTGATCACGAAACTCATCGGTAACCCGTAGTGCTTCTTCCACACAAGGGAAAGAGTCGAGGCTAAGAGCAGGCGGTAGAAGTCCCTGCAAGTTATGAGAAAAAGAACGTCCAGTGTTAACCGATCCCACCAATATTGGCTTACTCCCCACAGTTTGCCGCCTCCTTTTCATTGATGACGTCTCCTTCACTTCCTCCTTGAATTCTTCTTTAAGCTCGAAATCTCGAATATTTTCCTCCATAGGCTCCTTGTCTTTGTTGTTGGAGACCATGGTGCCTCAAGATTGAAAATAGATCCTGGCAGAAACAGCTCGAAACAAAACACGACGAGAAAACGATATACAGACCTCCAGGGGTCCGGGGGATTATATAGCAGTAATTTTTACGACATAAAGAAAGTACCAGGTCGAACAAGAGTCGGAGAGGAACAACGAGGCGGTGTCCTCCTAGGGCAGCGCGGCCAGGCTGGGGCCCGCGCCGGCCTATGGGGGCACGCCCTCGTGTGTTTCCTCCACTCCGTTTCGATCACGTAATTTTTCATATTTTCCAAAAACAGCAAAAACATTGTTCGGAAAGTAAATCGCAGACTTTTTATTACCAGTATTGTTACCTATTCAAAGTCAAACTCTGCAGAACTGTCCGTTTGACCTTTGATGAAAGCTTCCGGAGTTACCACTTGAATAACATCAACATCTTCATTATAAGAATCTCCAGAGATATAATGCTTGAGTCTTTGTCCATTCACTACTTGTGTGGCATCACCTTGCAGAGAACTAATTTTAATTGCCCCTGAACGATACACCTCCACAATGACGTATGGTCCTTCCCATTTTGAGAGCAATTTCCCTGCAAAGAATCTGAGACGAGACCGATACAATAGGACTTTATCTCCAACATTAAATTCTCTTTTGATAATTCTTCTATCATGCCATTTCTTAACTTTCTCCTTAAAGAGTTTAGCATTTTCATATGCTTCATTTCTCCATTCATCTAAAGAACTCAATTGTAGCAATCTCTTCTTACCAGCAAGTTTAAGATCTTTATTTAGTTCTCTTACAGCCCAATAAGCCTTGTGCTCTAGTTCTAAAGGTAAATGACAAGCTTTCCCATAAACCATTTTATAAGGCGACATACCCATAGGATTTTTATAAGCAGTCCTATAAGCCCATAATGCGTCCTTCAATTTAATAGCCCAGTTCTTTCTAGATTTATTAACGGTCTTTCCCAAGATAGACTTAATCTCTCTATTTGATAATTCTATTTGCCCGCTAGTTTGAGGATGATAAGCGGAAGCAATTCTATGATTAATACCATACTTAGCAAGAGTTTTTCTAAAACCTCCATGAATAAAATGAGAACCTCCATCCGTCATAATATATCTAGGTACTCCAAATCTAGGAAAAATAATATCTAAAAGTATTTTTAAGAAGTCTCACCATCATCACTTTTTGTGGGTATAGCTTCTACCCATTTAGTAACATAATCAACAGCAACAAGTATATGAGTGTTACCTTCTGAAGAAGGGAAAGGACCCATGAAGTCAAATCCCCAACAATCGAATGGTTCAATAACAAGAGTATAGTTCATAGGCATTTCATTGCGTCTGGAGATATTACCAACCCTTTGACATTCATCACAAGATAAAATAAACTTCCTTGCATCTTTGAAGAGAGTTGGCCAATAAAAACCTGATTGTAGAACCTTTTGTGCAGTTCTATCTCCGGCGTGATGTCCTCCATAAGCACTACCATGACATTTACTCAATATCTCTTGTTGTTCATATTCAGGAACACATCTTCGCACAATACCATCCACTCCTTCTTTATATAAGTGTGGGTCATCCCAAAAATAATGCCTCAAATCATAAAAGTATTTTCTCCTTTGCTGAGCTGAAAAGGTTGGAGGCAAGTACTTGGAAACAATAAAGTTAGCATAATCAGCATACCAAGGACTATCTCGCGAGCTCACCTTTATTACAGCCAATTATTCATTTGGAAAACTATCATTAACAGGAACATGATCATAAGTAATATTTTCCAATCTAGATAAATTATCAGCAACAGGATTATCAGCACCTTTCCTATCTATAATATGTAAATCAAATTCTTGCAAAAGAAGTACCCATCTAATAAGCATTGGCTTAGCATCTTTCTTAGTCATAAGGTATCTAATTGCAGCATGATCAGTATGAATCGTGACTTTTGAATCAACAATATAGGATCTAAACTTGACACAAGCAAAGACTACAGCTAACAATTCTTTTTCAGTTGTAGCATAATTTCTTTGAGCAGCATCAAGAGTCTTACTAGCATAATGAATAACATTTAATTTTTTATCTACTCGCTGTCCAAGAACAGCGCCTACAACAAAATCACTAGCATCACACATAATTTCAAAAGGTAAGTTCCAATCAGGAGGTTCAACTACAGGAGGAGTTGTTAAGGCTTTCTTTAGAGTTTCAAAAGCTTCCTTACAATCATCATCAAAAACAAAAGGTACATCTTTTTGAAGAAGATTAGTAAGAGGCTTTGAAATCTTGGAGAAATCTTTAATAAATCTCCTATAAAACCCAGCATGACCGAGAACACTACGAATACCTTTAACATCCCTCGGATAGGGCATCTTCTCAATTGCTTCAACTTTAGCTCTATCAACTTCAATACCTCTCTCGGAAATTTTATGTCCCAATACAATTCCTTCATTAACCATAAAGTGGCATTTCTCCCAATTAAGAACAAGGTTAGTTTCTTCACATCTCTGCAAAACTTTATCAAGGTTCTGCAAGCAATTATCAAAAGAATTCCCATAGACAGAAAAATCATCCATGAATACCTCTACAATACTCTCGCAAAAGCCATGAAAAATAGCAGACATGCATCTTTGAAAAGTAGCAGGAGCATTACATAAACCAAAAGGCATACGTCTATAAGCATAAGTTCCATAGGGACAAGTGAAAGTGGTTTTCTCTTGATCTTTAGTTTTAACAGCAATTTGTGAAAACCCAGAATAACCATCAAGAAAGCAAAAATGAGTATTCTTAGACAACCTCTCTAACATTTGATCAATAAAAGGTAAAGGGTAATGATCTTTCTTAGTAACCTTATTAACTTTTCGATAATCAATGCACATTCTATACCCTACAACTACTCTTTGAGGGATGAGCTCATCATTATCATTAGGCACAACAGTCATTCCTCCGTTCTTAGGAACACAATGCACAGGACTAACCCATCTACTATCAGCAATAGGATATATAATACCTGCTTCAAGAAGTTTTAATACCTCATTCCTTACCACATCCTTCATCTTCGGAATTAGACGACGCTGATGTTCAACAACAGGCTTTGCATCATCTTCCATATTAATAGCATGTTGGCAAATAGAGGGAGAAATCCCCTTCAAATCATCAAGAGTGTAGCCAATAGCTCCTCGGTGTTTCTTCAATATTTCCAATAACCTTTCTTCCTCAATCTCTGAAAGCTTAGAACTAATAATAACATGATATATTTTCTTATCATCAATATGAGCATATTTAAGATTATCAGGCAATAGTTTCAAATCAAAGACATGATCTTCCTTTGGTGGTGGTGTTGTACCTAAATCCTCAACCGGCAAGTCATGTTTAAGAATAGGTTGACGAAGGAAAATTTCATCAAGCTCATTTCTTTCTTCCCTAAAGACTTCGCTCTCACTATTCTCCAAATGTTGCTGCAAAGGATTATTAGGAGCAAGAGCAATAGACGCACACTGTTCAACTCTAAAATCATTATTAGGCGAATCAGCTTTATAAGGAGTTTTGGCAAATTTAGAGAAATTAAACTCATAAGATTCCCCAGCAAATTTAGTCAAAATTTTCTCCTTCTTGCAATCTATAAAAGCTCCACAAGTATCTAGAAAAGGTCTACCAAAAATGATAGGACAATACTTACTAGCAGCAGAACCAAGTACCAAAAAGTCAGCAGGATATTTAATCTTACCACATAGAACTTCCACATCTCGAACAATACCAATTGGAGAGATAGTTTCTCTATTAGCTAGCCGAATAACCACATCAATATCTTCAAGTTCACAAGAACCAATTTCGTGCATAATCTCCTTGTAAAGCTCATAAGGAATAGCACTAATACTTGCACCAATATCACATAAACCATAATAACAATGATCACCAATTCTAACAGATAGCATAGGAACACTAGTTTTTCTAGACTTATTAGGATGCGAAACAATATTAGAAGCATCTTCACAGAAAATAATATGACCATCTTCCACATTTTCAGTTACAAGATCTTTAACTATTGCAATAGCAGGTTCAACTTTTATTTGCTCTTCAGGTTCTATAGGTTTCTTTTCACTTTTATTAACCGCACTATTTATAATAGAGTACTCCTTCATTTTAGCAGGGAAAGGAGTTTTTTCAATATAAGCTTCAGGAATAACATGATCAACAGTTTCAATTACAACACATTTGTTTATAGATGAATCAATTTTATCTTTATACGGTTCATGATACTTATCAAAATTCTTCTTAGGCAATTCATAATGAGAGGCAAAAGCTCTATAAAGATTTGCAACAACTTGAGAATCAAGACCATAAGTAGCACTCATATTACGAAATTTATCAGTATCCATAAAAGCTTCAATGCATTTATAATCACAATTTATACCTGACTCTCTATCTTTGTCGTTCTCCCATCCTTCAGTATTCTCCTGAATCCGATTAAGAAGGTCCCTTTTAAACTCTTCTTTGTTGCGTGTAAATGATCCAGAACAAGAAGTATCCAGCAAGGTCTTGTCTTGAAAACATAGTCTTGCATAGAAATTATCAATAATAACATTACCAGGAAGCTCATGAATGGGGAATTTGAGCATTAAAGACTTCAATCTCCCCCATGCTTGGGCAATACTCTCTCCATCATGAGGCCAGAAATTATATATGCGGTTCCGATCTCTGTGAATTTCACTTGGAGGATAGAATTTAGAATAAAATAAGGGCACAATGTCCTCCCAATCAAGAGAATCACCATTCTTCAGCAATTTATGCCAATGCGCCGCTTTACCAGACAGCGATATAGAGAATAGTTTATTCCTAACTTCATCCATAGCAATACCTGCACACTTGAATAACCCGCATAATTCATGTAAAAATAGTAAATGATCACCAGGATGGACAGTTCCATCCCCTTCATAGCGGTTATCCATAACACGTTCAATAATTTTCATAGGTATTTTATATGGTATTACTTCCTCACCTGGCGCCTCATCCACTACCGTTGCAGTAGTAGTAGATTTCCCAAATAGAAATTCAAGAGAAGATCTCTCCATAATGACTTATAGCAGCAGACAGAAATAAAATCAGCACAAACAGTAAAGGTTTTCCTTACCAATTCCACTTACCAATAGCGCTTCACTCCCCGGCAACGGCGCCAGAAAATAGTCTTGATGACCCACAAGTATAGGGGGTGTATCGTAGTACTTTCGATAAATAAGAGTGTCGAACCCAACGAGGAGCAGAAGGTGTTGACAAGCAGTTTCGATGAAGGATTCACTGTAAATGCTCACAGACAAGTATTCAGGGGGTTTTGATATAGCAGATGAATAAAGTACGAGTAAGTAAAATGCGAGAGAAATAATTGCAGCGAGTGGCCCAATCCTTTTTAGCACAAAGGACAAGCCGGTTTGTTTACTTATAATGACCAAACGTTCTTGAGGACACACGGGAATTTAGTCTAGTGCTTTCGCTTCATGTAGCTAATTAATCTTCATTGTTTTGATAAGTGTTGTGTGGGTGAACCTATGCTAATGCACCGCCCTTCCTAGGACTAATACATACTTGTGATTATACCCCTTGCAAGCATCCGCAAATACAAGAAAGTAATTAAGATAAATCTAACCACGGCCTTAAACTCTGAGATCCTGCTATCCCTCCTGCATCGATATACCAACGGGGGTTTAGGTTTCTGTCACTCCGGCAACCCCGCAATTGGCAAACGAGTACAAGATGTATTCCTCTAGGCCCATAAAGGTGAAGTATCATGTAGTCGACGTTCACATGACACCACTAGAAGAATAACACTACAACTTAAATATCATAACATTGAATATTACTCAACCATAGTTCACTACTAACATCTAGACTTCACCCATGTCCTCAAGAACTAAACGAACTACTCACGAGACATCATATGGAACATGATCAGAGGTGATATGATGATGAATAACAATCTGAACATAAACCTTGGTTCAATGGTTTCACTCAATAGCATCAATAACAAGTAGAAATCAACACCGGGAGAGTTTCCCCTATCAAACAATCAAGATCCAACCCGAATTGTTACAGCGGTGACGAGGTGCAGCGGTGGAGATGGCGGTGATGATGATGAAGATGATGGTGATGATGATGGAGATGATGTCCAGCTCGATGTCGGTGACGATGGCGTCGATTTCCCCCTCCGGGAGGGAATTTCCCCGGCGGATTCCTGCCTGCCGGAGAGCTCTTTTCTCTCTGGTGTTCTCCGCCCCGCAGAGGCGGCTGTGACTATTCGCGACTATCCCCTGCACCTTAGGTTTTCGGGGCGAAGAAGTACGCGAAGGAGAGGAGGCCAGAGGGGGTCGTGGGCCCCCTCCTCACAAGGCGGCGCGGCCAGGGCAGGGCCCGCGCCGGCCTATGGGGTGGGCCCATGGTGGCCCTCCTCGGCTCCCTTCGTCTTCTAGAAAAATAGTATTTTTCGTATAATTTCCGTCAATTGTTGATCTTCCGAAATATTGCATTCTGACGGCGCTTTTTCCAGCAGAATCCTGACTCCGGTGCGCGATCCTCCAATAATCATAAAACATGCAAAACCGATGAAATAACATAAGTATCATCTCTAAATATGAAATATATCAATGAATAATAGTAAATTATGATATAAAATAGTGATGCAAAATGGACGTATCAGCTGCACGCGGTCCTCTTCGCCGTCCCCCGCGCATCGATGTCCGAGGCCACCACAGCGCCACCACTTCGGCACGGGTCGCCTCCGTCTGCGCATGGTCTTCGTCACGTCGCCGGGTCTTCCTCGCCAACTTCGTGTACCACTGTCGCGCCTCCACCCCAGGTCGCCGCTGGGCTCGCCAACCACTTCAGGTCGCGCTGGGCTCGCCTACCACCGCAACGCCCATCTAGGCGTCCAGCATGACCACCCCAGGTCACCGCTGGGTTAGCCGCCTTCTACGTCTTCGTACACTACAGCTTTGCCGCCAGCGTCCTCGCCTCTTCCCCGACTACGCCACCTGCTTCTCCACTCCGACACCCGTCGTCAAGACTCGCCTCTACCCCGACTACACCACCTGCTCCTCTACTCCGACACCGTCGTCGAGACCTCCTCTACTAGTCTACTCCGACATGGCGCGCACTTTGTACTGTTCCCTGCCCCCGCACGCCTGGTACTGGCAACACCGGTACGTGCCTTCGTCCCCGACGCATCCCCGGGCCTGGCAAGCTCGGACCGACGCCTCGTCCTCATCGGCTTCGACAACGTCTTCCCCGACATCGACTCTTCTACGACTGCCTCGACCGCATCACCGAGTTCTTCTATGTGTACTCGGTTCTGGCAAAACCGAAGTATGCCTTCGTCCCCGACGTGCGCCTGGTTCTGGCAAAACTAGGGCCGCACCTCGTCCTCGACGGCTCGGACTGCATCGACTTCGGCATCGACAACCTCCACGACTGCCTCGATGCGTCTCCGTCACTCTCCTCGCGCACTACGCGCTTGCGGCTACATCGACATCGGCACCCGCCCACGACATCGACCACGGCAATTACTCGCGTGGCTCCCTCGACCAAGGCTGCAGCACCCACGCTCTCGGCTACCTCGACATCGGCATACAGGGCTACCACCTCGCCTGCGCCGCACCAGCTTCCTCTACAGTCCAAGCATCCGCGACGCAACTCCGTCCACGACGCTCCCGCTGTGACTGCGGGGGAGTGTCAGCCCGTTGGTTCCTACCTTTGGCTTCTCTCCAGTCTAACCGTCCGCGATGCTACTGTTGTTCACGTCACTACCGCTACGACTGCGGGGGAGTGTTAGAGATATATTTGGCCGGTATACGTACGGTTTAGGTAGTCTAGGATAGAGATAGATCTTCTGTCTTGTCTTGCACTCCAAGATGATCCCATGCCTATATATACTCGCACATGAGGCTCAATAATACATCCATCATATTCCGCATATCTCTCTATCCTTCAACACTTCCAATTCAAGAATGAAAACATATTAGTAGTTTTCCCCCAGAAGACTGTGAGGTTGGGTTCCATTAGCTCAGTGATAACTCAACACACATACCAAATAATCCTAGTGCTGAAAGAGAAACTACTACTAAAAGTTCTGGCCGCTCGAAGAAGCTAGCTTCCATAAGCTAGCTTACAAAGTCAATGTTTACGGCCCTTGGCGGAGCACAATAATGATATTAGAGCATCTTCACCAGCAGCTGCGATAACGGTTCCGATAGCTATTTCGGGGCAGGCGTGGTTTTGGCGCTTTCATCGGTGCACCCCAAAATACACCGGCGCGGTTTCGAGTCTAATAGAACTGCCGGCAACCCCGTGTTGGCCCCTTTGCGAAGGGTGCGAATCTGTCGCATCGGCGCCTCGCGGCACGTCGGTTTTCGCGGGTGGGACCATCTTGGCAGCGACTCGAAGCAACGACGGCATCATAATTGCGACGCCTTGGCTATTGTGCGGCCGGCCGCCGATGAAACCACCGGTCCACGCGCAAACGCCGCCGCAAATGCGACACCTCGGCTGCTGTGCGGCTAGTTGGCACTGCTTATTAGTATGCCCTCCACCGCGCTATTCCTTGTACTCTCCATCGCCGCCCCGATATCCTCTCCACTCCACCACTACCGCATTCCTCTGCAGAACAATGTCGCGGCGGCTGCATACCACGTATTCCATGCTTGGCCGTAACGGCCGCACGCCGCCATCGGCGCCGCATCCACCACCGCAACACAGCCGCCGCAGCCACAGCCCGACGCCGAGATCGACTTCAATTCCAACGACTGGCGACTCCCAGTTCGACGAATGGGACGAGGCGTACATAACAGACGCAGAAGCTGAGGCAGCGGAGGAGGCAGTGCAGTGGGGCGAGCAGCAGCAGGTCCCCGGCCACCCGGATCAGGCGGTGATCCTGGCCTCCTTCAACATGCAGTGCTTCTAGAGGCTGAAGGATGAAGAGCATGAGTTCTTCAACGACGCCAACTTCGAGTACGCCGTCGAGATCTCGCGTTAGCGGGCGGCCACGGAGGAGACGGGACGTCTCCTCATGGCGGCCGGGCGGCAAAAGCTCCTTGAGCTCAACGCTCAACGCCAGGCCGAGGCGGGTGCTCGCGAGCAAGCGAGGCTCGCCCAGAACGAGACGTCTCACGAGGTGCTTGCGTCTCTGACGGGGCAGCGCTGCCGGCAAGCTCCACCGTCGCCGGCGGCCATGCTCCACCGTCAGATGCGCGAAGCAAGGGCGGCGAGGCGGGCACAGACGCAGGCGGCAAAGAGGAAGAACGACGACAAGACATGCCCATCGCACGCCCCAACCGACGGCCAGTAGATTAGGGTTCGGTCTAATTTGAAGTTCAAGTTTCATTAAGTTTAAATTCGAGTCGCTTGTGTATAAACTAGTCTAAATTCGTATGAATTTCGTTTTTTTAATGTTTTTACAATTTTTTTTGGGAGCAATGACGTGGGAACAACATCCCTAAATAGAGTATGCAGCGCCGGCGCCCCTCATACGGCAATACCAACGCCCCTGCCGGCGTCTATTTGATGGACACCGGTGGAGATGCTCTTAGGAGGGCAAACTTCATATCGGAAAACTTTCCTAGCGCGAGACAAAATAGGATCCCATGCTACAAGGTGCAGAACAGGACCATAGACCGTGCATTCAAAGATTCCGGCGTCTCCGGCCAAGGCACCGAAAGTTTCTTTTCTACGAATCTGTTTTTTCTTCCGATGTACGTAGAGACGCAATGTCGAACTCATTTGCGGTTGTATTGATTTAACGATGAGTTCAAGAGAAGTTTCCGTTCAAGAAATAGTATCAGGAGTTGCCTCTTTCTGATCTCTTAGCCTGACCTCCCGTGTCCCACCCCAGGGCGAAACCAGGGGTGATACCTCATGCCGCTAGCCTCCTTCCCGACTCCCGCTCCCCTCGTCGCCACTCCCGCTGGCCATAGCCGCGGCGCCGGTCCCAGCTGCTAAAGGTAGTTTGGGGTGGGTGGGCAACGGAGGCAACCACGGGAGCTGCTGGGGCGGCGGCAATGGCTTGTAGATCCGCGGCGACAAGTGCGGTGCCCGTACGTTGGGGGTGACGCGGGTCTAGGAATTTTTCTTAGGGTGGGGCAACTAAGATAATCTGATGTATGCATGAGCTAGCTTTTTTAGTATTTTCTATTTACTCACTAAAATATGTGCTATGATGAAATGCTAGGGTGGGACGTGCCCCACCCTAACACAAGCTGGCTTCGCCACCGTGGCGATGATCTTGCCGAGTGGCGTTGATCTGTCGGAGGATGCGTTGTTCGTTGGCTTCAGGAAATCCTCACGGAAAACCTTCTTCGTGCAAGAGCCTCTCTGCTAAAGCGCTGCCGCCGGGAGATTGAGGCGCACAGACTAATAGTCAGGGCCATGGCGCGAGCCAGAGAGTCGAGTGACGTCTCGTCTGCGCAGTGTCCGGCTGCGGCAGGTATGATTTGGGCCTCTTGGCACTATCTAGCCCTTTTTGGCCTAGGCGGGTGATATGGGGTTGCCCGATCTTCTCAGTAAGCACGATGGTGATAATGATCACGGGATGAACACATCGGAGATATTTGTTGATGAAGTGGATGATAACTTGTATGACGCAACGAGATCTCTCGATTGGTCCATGTCACCAATGCAACAGCTCTCAACCCTGCAAGATATTCGCAACTTCACACACTTGCGCACGTAGCCGCCAACCACGAAGCGGTAAGTTGCAACCGTCTAATTCTCAATGGAACAGCAGATCACACAAAACTTTTCAGGGTTTACACCAATATCAATGCAATATGGTGTAGAAATTCGATAGAGTTGCAAAGCAATCAACTATGAACTAGGGTTTATCTTAAACGTAGTCTAAACCTAATTTGGGGCGTCCTGGGCACTTATATAGGGGTTCAGGACGACCAGGGTTCGAGAAAATACAAAAATAACCGACCCAGATCGGGATCTGGTCGAGACAGACTCGGACTCGGCCGGCTGAGGAGCCGGTCGACCTGGACTGGGGCCGGCCGGTCCGGTTTGGACTGGGCCTGGGGCCGGATCATGACTGGTGACAAACAGAACGTCCCCCAGCTGGCACCAGTGCAGGATCCGGTTGAAACCGGGCGCACCCGGCGTGGGGGCCGGTTGGACCGGGTCTGGCGCCGGGTCGGCCGGCGTGGCGGCCGGTCAGACCGGGCCTGGCGCCGGGCTGGACTGCTTCTTCTTCTTCCCTCGCGCATGCATCCCGCTCCTCCCTCGCGCGTCCATGGGATGTCTTCATATCCAGCTCCATGTCCAGCTTCTTGTCCAGCTGCTCCTCTTCTCCTCGTGCGATGCTTGCTCCCTCTTCGTACCTGATCATACATAAGTAATAGAACTTAGGCAGTATAAAGTTCTCATCGATCAAAATATCACTTAGGAACAAGTTCACCTGTTGTTTGAGTAGCTTCGCATGAGCTCGTGTCATTGGTCCAATCCTGACTTCATTGGACTTGAGCTTCACAACAGCATCATCTTCATCTTACAATGACGGAGGTAGTAGTGTCGTAGGGATGTCCTCATCACTCGGTGTTGTCTTTGGTGGTTGTTTGAGTGCTTTTACGAGTGTTTCAACACCGCGATGAGGTCTTTGTTTCACTTTTCTCTCTTGTTTATTTTTTTCTTAGTTGGTGCAGAGGGTGCGGGTAATTGGTATCTTCGTGATATTATCATAACCCTTTATCAAAAAATGAGTTCCAAACCTAGAATCAAAGCCGGCTAAGCGGAAAAAATTATGGCATACTTATCACATACCACATCATACACATGGCCAAATTAATATCCATGGCATAACAACGATTCTAGATTATAGCAACTGACACAGAGTAAACAAAAGTTCATTCTTATTAATATTCAGTCGAGCAACGTGTTTAGGACTAGTAATTACAGATTGACAATTTTAGAGATATTAGACTGTAGAATCCTAACAATATCACAACCTGGAAACAGAACTGATGCAGGTTCAAAATCTCAACAAATATTTTCTTTTATAGCTTCATACCCCTATAAGCAATTTGTTTACGAGACAACAGCCTCGTAAAGACACGGATACTAGTAGTTTCGAAGCTCAGTTGTAGTACTACATTACAACATTGTTCATATTAAAATAAAACTTACAAAGTATATTGCATTTTGTTTGAAGATACAAACAGTCTCCTGTGTTAGGATATGTTTTTTCACTTGTATTCTAATTTTTCTAAATATGTCCACTTCCGCACCACATATCTGAAGTTTCCTCGCCACTCTGTCGGTGCTGACTTGCATTGACCATGTGCCAGTCTAAGACCATCCCATTTTGAAATGCTCTAAATCTTGCAGCAACGAATGGCTTTCGTAACTACTTATATTACTACTTTGATTGATTTAGCGCTTCCAAACTTGATAATAGTGTTATGCAGATGTATTAGCACATATATATTACCGTGCTTCAAGACTTAGTAAAAAACACTATTGGGAATAGCTTCCGCAATACCTAGCGCTAGCTACTACACATCTATAGCTCAGACGTGAGCTCACAAAAACACAATTTACAACCTTGTAGAGATAGCGAAGGTATATAATGTCATATATTTTTGCAAGACAAATACAATATACAATAAATATGATTCTTTGATGCCCAGTCTATGTATACACATATTAGTGGACAAGGTTCGAAAGCATGAACTGCCCACTAATTTATGGGAGGGGAGTTTTGGCTCCCGGGTTTATATGGACCGGATATCTGGACCAACAATTCCAGCGCGGAGATTGCGGACATGGGTGGGAAAAGTTGTTGTATGGGCGCCAGCAAATCGAAAATACGCGTGCGTGGGCGTACGGCGCAGGTCTGGGAACGAGATCCTCTGACTTAGACCAAACTACTGCAGAGGGACGTTGCTAATTTTGATCCCTTCGTTCCCATCCGACGTCAGCAGGTTGAAGCTTGGAAACACAATGCAGACTTGGGCCAAAGCCCAACTCGAGGAAGCGGAGACGAAAAGGCTCAGCTCTGAAAAAGAGCTCCCGAATTCCCCTTCAGTCGCAGTCGCCGTTGCCATTCTCTCACCGGCATGCCCTGCTCAATTGTCGTGGTCAGCTGCACGATGCCGTCGAGGCCGCTCTCAACCAGTATCTGTGTGGTGTGTGGCCGTTTTTCTCCTCGTCGTTGCGCTGTACCTACGCTGCCACTGCCCTAGCGTACTCGCCGCGTGCACGCCCAGCTCCGGGTCATGGTCGGTTGCACCACGTCGTCGCGGTCGTCTCAACCAGGCTCGAGGATGGCGAGTGAAGGAGGAGTTCGATTCGTGGCCGTCGCGTTCACTCTCTGTGTCACCGCCGTCGTCGTTGTGCAAGCAGGACAAGATTAACCGAATTTCGAACATGCATTCAATCTCTTTTGCCACCTCAGTTTCTTCTTCCTTGGAAAAACTGGATGCTTGATGAAGTTCAACCAACCACTTCCATAAGAAACAGGAAAATTGATCAAATCCATATAAATCTCATGGCGAGAGATTGATTTATATATTCAGGTGAACTTCTTCATGCGGAAAACTGTACAAGAAACACCGAAGCTTTCCTCAACACAGAATCCATGGTACCGAGAATTTTCTTGAGAATGAAGAGCAGAGCAGCGCATCTGCTCTAGATTCTCACGATCCTTTCCTCGTGCTGCTTCTTTCCTACTCTGTTTCTCGCGTCTTTTTCTTAGCTGCAGGGCTGCAGCTCGCTATGGCCCCGAGCTCCTGGCAAACCGCTCGTTGGATTGGGCTTTGGGCCGAGTCTATGATGCGTTCCCGCGGCTTCAACCTGCTGCCATCGGATAGGAACGCAATTCCTATATGCCGACCAGGTCGGCACCTGCACCGCGCCGCACACCCCCGCGCGCGGTGTAGGCCGGCCCGGTTAGGCGTTTTTTCCTGTTTCTTTCTTTCTTTTTTCCTTTTTCTTTTCTGTTTTCTGTTTTTTTTTTCTTTTCTGCTTCCTTTTTCACTGTTTTTTTCTCACGTTTTATTTTATGTTTAAAAATAATTTTCGAAAATTATAAAATTTGAAAAATGTTCAAGTTTTGAATTTTTTTGAACGAATTTCGAAATTTGAACAAATTTTTAATCTTGAACGAATTTTGAAATTTGAACAAATTTTAAGTTTTGAACGATTTTTAAAATTTGAACGAATTTCGAATTTGAACAAATTTTTAATCTTGAACGAATTTCTAAATTTCAGAAGAATTATGAATTTTGAACAAAAAAAATCGAACGGTTTTTGAAATTTGAACAAATTTTAATTTTGAACGAATTTCCAAATTTCGGAATAATTTTGAATTTTGAAAAAAATTAAATCAAAATCTGAACATTTTTAATTTCCAAAATTTCGAATCTGAACAGATTTAAAATTTTGTTCTACGAATATTTTTTTAAGTTAGATATTGAAACAGAAAAATATTAACAAAAAAGAAACAGCAAAAAAAAGAAAAAAAAAAGTACCTACTACTAATGGGCCGCGGCCCAACCAACCGGCCTGGTCGGTGGGGTGTGCGGTGGCCCGTACACACCGACCAGGTCGGTGTACAGCACTCCCCCGAACGAACCAGAATTAGCAACGTCCCTCTGCAGTAGTTTGGTCTAAGTCAGAGGATCTCGTTCCCAGGTCTGGGTCCCGCATCGTTAACGGTTCGTCGACTGAAAGAAAACGGTGGAACATAACGGGTGACAGTTTGGGCTGATGCTGGACCCGCGGTACAAGTCGATGGCGGCGTCCTAGACCAGAGGTCCAGTTTTACCAAATGGTGTTGCCGCCGGACGTAGAGGCGTAGAGCTCCCCAGATCTCAGATGTCCAGACCAGAGTGTCGGTGCAGGCGTAGAGCAAGGCGACGCGGCCGGACAGGAAAATCACGGCGAAGTGCGGCCCCGCCGAGGCGGGCGAGCGGCCACTTAACATCGGTGTGTGCCTGGAGGAGAACGATTTCGCCGGCGAGCAGAACCGAGGCGATGGACTTCCCGATGGAGCCGGTTAGCAGGTGCGAGCTCTCCTTCCCCGGCAGTTTTTCAGCTAATTTCGTTTGCGCATTTGACCGTCGTCTCGTTTCCCTGTTGCTGCCTTCCAATATATGAGGGGACGGCGGACCCCGGGGTGGATGGCGTGGTGGCGAAGAGGACGGCGAGTGCAGCCATGTCGGCTCGGTGGAGCCTGAGCAGTCCGTGATGGGCATCGTGCAGGCAATAGCGGGATGTGGTGAGCAGGATGCTGACGGACAGGCAGATTCTGCAGTGTCAACCGGCAAAATGGATCCGCAATCTCCGGGCTGGACAAAAAGGTAAGGATTTCCGAATTACACCGTGTCATGTTCTGACCTATATAGACGAACGGCTGATTGTGAAGTTCTAAGTACGGGGCAAGCGAGTGTGTTGAAATTTTTAGCCGTTCTTTTTCATGCGCATGATTGGTAAAAAAAGGGATTCCCTAGTGCTGTGGTCAGTACCAGTCGACCAAAACAAGTTGCGTCATGGAGTAAAACATATAGGTGGATTTAGAACATGCAAGTCAAAGAAGAAATAGGTTGATGCAACATAGGTTTTCCAGTTCTTGGTTGTGAGATTAGTTATGACTTGAGGTAGACAGAATTAGCTTGATGCAAAGAAATCTTTGCACCATGCAAAAAAAGGTTTGATGTCTTCTGAATTTCTTCAGGTTGGGGGAAAGCATAAATGGATGGTGTGAATTAACAGTAATAAGAAATGCACCTTAGCTTTTTAGGAAAATGTTGTAGTGCTGTAATTTGTGCTTGTGTGTTGCTTGATGCCGTGTGTGCCCTGTACATTGTAGAAAAAAATGATTAAGCTTAGTATCAGTAGCACCAGGAAAAAATACAGTGTTACTGGACAAAATGCAGACGGATGAACTGTGTGATGCCCAGCTGTACCCCTGTATGGGTCATCATATGTAATTGAATTTGGAAAATTATCGTCGGAGTAAGCATTTTGCATAGAATCGCGATGGGAATTTTTTCATTTGGCAGGGAGCAATTGAGTTGCATATGTTCACGATGGCAGCGAGCAACTGATTTGCATAGCTTGGGGATGGAAGCGAGGCCGAGATTGATTTCAATTTACTGGTCATGATTTTTGTTGGCATGTATTTGTATGGTCATGATTTGTGTTGACTGGGCAGTAGACTAAAAACATTACTGTCCCATTCTTGACTGGCCTTTGGGTTTAGGTGATATCGGCATTTCGTGAGGGTGTGGATTCCTGAATTTGTAACTGCAGAGATTTATGTTTGATGTTAGAAACATATTTGTACTGATTTGATTATCTGGCAAAGGGCAATGTGTTGTTCTGCTGGCAATTGATTGAGTGTCCATGTCGTGGACATTGCAGAGAGGGCATACATAAACATTCTGTTGTGCAAAACCATCCAGTGCTCCAGAAAAAATAGTTTGGTAGGGAAGCCTCTCCCCACTAAATGCATATGTAGCGACGCAGCTTGGGAGGACGACGAAGACGCCATGGATCTGCAAAGCTTCTGGATTTGGGGAATCCCTACACCACGGCGGCTGCCCTGGATTGTGTCCCCCGTCTTAGACACCTGGGCTGCTTAGGGCATCTCCAATGGGGCGATGCAAACAGACAATGAGCGACCGTTTGCGTCCGCGTGGACCGGCCTGATGCATAGTGTTCGGGTTGTTCGCACATACGCAAATCTAGTCCAAATATGCGTCTCTACTCGCGTCTGGCGGAGGTTTCGTTAGGCCCGCTTGGTAGCGACCCAGACTCGATGCGTCTTCTCAGGCGCGCCAGTACTGGTGCTGAGGCGTCGCTTCGATAGTCTACGACCACGTTAATGGCGATGCCTCGCGTGCCGAGCGGCCGTCGCCTACCTCTGTGCACGAAGTAATGGCGATGTCACGCGTGCCGCGGCCGTGGTCTGCCTTCGGTCTATATAAACAGGGGCGCGCGCATCTCATTTCCTCCCACACAAAACCCTAGCCACCGCATAACCTCCACCGTAGCGCCGCCGCCGCACAACCTCCACCTTTGCCATGAGCAGCGCCGACCGCAGCCAGGCTACCGCGCCTCCACCTCCGACTCCACCTCCCCCGATCGAGAGCTTTGACGAGGAGTTGGAGGACGGCGAAAGCAGCGACAACGTCCTCGACACGGTGATGTCTACGTTCCCCCTCCTTTCCTGTAGACAGTGTTGGGCCTCCAAGAGCAGAGGTTTGTAGAACAGCAGCAAGTTTTCCCTTAAGTGGATCACCCAAGGTTTATCGAACTCAGGGAGGAAGAGGTCAAAGATATCCCTCTCATGCAACCCTGCAACCACAAAGCAAGAAGTCTCTTGTGTCCCCAACACACCTAATAGGTGCACTAGTTCGGCGAAGAGATAGTGAAATACAGGTGGTATGAATATATATGAGCAGTAGCAACGGTGCCGTAAAAATAGCTTGTCGGGCGTGTAGTTGATGGTGGTAATATTGCAAAGTAGTAACACAGTAAAACAGTAAACAAGCAGCGATAGCAGTATTTAGGAACAAGGCCTAGGGATTACACTTTCACTAGTGGACACTCTCAACAATGATCACATAACAGAATAGATAAATGCATACTCTACACTCTTGTTGGATGATGAACGCATTGCGTAGGATTACACGAACCCTCAATGCCGGAGTTAACAAGCTCCACAATTTGTTCATATTTTAGTAACCTTATAGTGTAAGATAGATCAAAAGACTAAACCAAGTACTAACATAGCATGCACACTGTCACCTTCATGCATATGTAGGAGGAATAGATCACATCAATATTATCATAGCAATAGTTAACTTCGCAATCTACAAGAGATCATGATCATAGCATAAACCAAGTACTAACACGGTGCACACACTGTCACCTTTACACACGTGCAGGAGGAATAGAACTACTTTAATAACTTTGCTAGAGTAGCACATAGATAAATTGTGATACAAACTCATATGAATCTCAATCATGTAAAGCAGCTCATGAGATTATTGTATTGAGGTACATGGGAGAGATGAACCACATAGCTACCGGTACAGCCCCGAGCCTCGATGGAGAACTACTCCCTCCTCATGGGAGCAGCAGCGGTGATGAAGATGGCGGTGGAGATGGCGGCGTGCCGGAACAGAGACTCCTGTCCCCCAGATCTTGGCTTCGCGATGGCGGCGGCTCTGGAAGGTTTCTGTGGGTTTCGTCGAACGCCTCAGGGTTTTCGATCCAGGGGCTTTATATAGGCGAAGAGGCGGCGCAGGAGGGTCGAAGGGGCGACGACACCATAGGGAGGCGCGGCCAGGGCCTGGGCCGCGCCGGCCTATGGTCCGGGGGCCCAGTGCCCCCTCCGGTCCTTCCGGGTGTTCTGGATGCTTCCGGTGAAAATAGGAACTTGGGCGTTGATTTCGTCCGATTTCGAGAATATTTCGTTACTAGGATTTCGAAACCAAAAAGCAGAAAACAGAGCGGCACTTCGGCATCTTGTTAATAGGTTAGTTCCAGAAAATGCACGAATATGACATAAAGTGTGCATAAAACATGTAGATAACATCAATAATGTGGCATGGAACATAAGAAATTATCGATACGTCGGAGACGTATCAGCATCCCCAAGCTTAGTTCTGCTCGTCCCGAGCAGGTAAAACGATAACACAGATAATTTCAAGTGACATGCCATCATAATCTTGATCATACTATTTGTAAAGCATATGTAGTGAATGCAGCGATCAAAACAATGTATATGACATGAGTAAACAAGTGAATCATATAGCAAAGACTTTTCATAAATAGTACTTCAAGACAAGCATCAATAAGTCTTGCATAAGAGTTAACTCATAAAGCAATAATTCAAAGTAGAGGCATTGAAGCAACACAAAGGAAGATGAAGTTTCAGCGGTTGCTTTCAACTTATAACATGTATATCTCATGGATATTTGTCAACATAGAGTAATATAATAAGTGCAATAAGCAAGTATGTAGAAATCAATGCACAGTTCACACAAGTGTTTGCTTTTTAAGATGGAGAGAAATAGGTGAACTGACTCAACAATGAAAGTAAAAGAATGGTCCTCCATAGAGGAAAAGCATCGATTGCTATATTTGTGCTAGAGCTTTGATTTTGAAAACATGAAACAATTTTGTCAACGGTAGTAATAAAGCATATATATCATGTAAATTATATCTTACAAGTTGCAAGCCTCATGCATAGTATACTAATAGTGCCCGCACCTTGTCCTAATTAGCTTGGACTACCGGATCATCGCAATGCACATGTTTTAACCAAGTGTCACAAAGGGGTACCTCTATGCCGCCTGTACAAAGGTCTAAGGAGAAAGCTCGCATTGGATTTCTCGCTATTGATTATTCTTCAACTTAGACATCCATACCGGGACAACATAGACAACAGATAATGGACTCCTCTTTTATGCATAAGCATGTAACAACAATTAATAATTTTCTCATTTGAGATTGAGGATATTTGTCCAAAACTGAAACTTCCACCATGGATCATGGCTTTAGTTAGCGGCCCAATGTTCTTCTCTAACAATATGCATGCTTAACCATAAGGTGGTAGATCTCTCTTACTTCAGACAAGACGGATATGCATAGCAACTCACATGAAATTCAACAATGAATAGTTGATGGCGTCCCCAGTGAACATGGTTATCGCACAACAAGCAACTTAATAAGAGATAAAGTGCATAATTACATATTCAATACCACAATAGTTTTTAAGCTATTTGTCCCATGAGCTATATATTGCAAAGGTGAATGATGGAATTTTAAAGGTAGCACTCAAGCAATTTACTTTGGAATGGCGGAGAAATACCATGTAGTAGGTAGGTATGGTGGACACAAATGGCATAGTGGTTGGCTCAAGTATTTTGGATGCATGAGAAGTATTCCCTCTCGATACAAGGTTTAGGCTAGCAAGGCTTATTTGAAACAAACACAAGGATGAACCGGTGCAGCAAAACTCACATAAAAGACATATTGAAAACATTATAAGACTCTACACCGTCTTCCTTGTTGTTCAAACTCAATACTAGAAATTATCTAGACCTTAGAGAAACCAAATATGCAAACCAAATTTTAGCATGCTCTATGTATTTCTTCATTAATGGGTGCAAAGCATATGATGCAAGAGCTTAATCATGAGCACAACAATTGCCAAGTATCACATTACCCAAGACATTTATAGCAATTACTACATGTATCATTTTCCAATTCCAACCATATAACAATTTAACGAAGAAGAAACTTCGCCATGAATACTATGAGTAGAGCCTAAGGACATACTTGTCCATATGCTACAGCGGAGCGTGTCTCTCTCCCATACAATGTAAATGCTAGGATCCATTTTATTCAAACAAAACAAAAACAAAAACAAACCGACGCTCCAAGCAAAGCACATAAGATGTGATGGAATAAAAATATAGTTTCAGGGGAGGAACCTGATAATGTTGTCGATGAAGAAGGGGATGCCTTGGGCATCCCCAAGCTTAGACGCTTGAGTCTTCTTGATATATGCAGGGGTGAACCACCGGGGCATCCCCAAGCTTAGAGCTTTCACTCTTCTTGATCATAGTATATCATCCTCCTCTCTTGACCCTTGAAAACTTCCTCCACACCAAACTCGAAACAAACTCATTAGAGGGTTAGTGCACAATAAAAATTAACATATTCAGAGGTGACACAATCATTCTTAACACTTCTGGACATTGCATAATGCTACTGGACATTAGTGGATCAAAGAAATTCATCCAACATAGCAAAAGAGGCAATGCGAAATAAAAGGCAGAATCTGCCAAAACAGAACAGTTCGTATTGACAAATTTTAAAATGGCACCAGACTTGCTCAAATGAAAATGCCCAAATTGAATGAAAGTTGCGTACATATCTGAGGATCACTCACGTAAAATGGCATAATTTTCTGAGTTACCTACAGAGAATTAGGCCCAGATTCGTGACAGCAAGAAAACAGTTTCTGCGCAGTAATCCAAATCTAGTATTGACTTTACTATCAAAGACTTTACTTGGCACAACAAAACAAAAAACTAAGATAAGGAGAGGTTGCTACAGTAGTAAACAACTTCCAAGACACAAATATAAAATAAAGTACTGTAGCAAAATAACACATGGGTTATCTCCCAAGAAGTTCTTTCTTTATAGCCATTAAGATGGGCTCAGCAGTTTTAATGATGCACTTGCAAGAAATAGTATTTGAAGCAAAAGAGAGCATCAAGAAGCAAATCCAAAACATATTTAATTCTAACATGCTTCCTATGCATAAGAATCTTGTAAATAAACAAGTTCATGAAGAGCAAAGTAACAAGCATAGGAAGATAAAACAAGTGTAGCTTCAAAAATTTCAGCACATAGAGAGGCATTTTATTAACATGAAAATTTCTACAACCATATTTTCCTCTCTCATAATAACTTTCAGTAGTATCATGAGCAAACTCAACAATATAACTATCACATAAAGCATTCTTATCATGAGTCTCATGCATAAAGTTATTACTCTCCACATAGGCATAATCAATTTTATTAGTTGTAGTGGGAGCAAATTCAACAAGGTAGCTATCATTATTATTCTCATCAAGTGTAGGAGGCATAGTATAATCACAACAAAATTTACTCTTCATAGTAGGTGGCACCAAAAGACCACTATCATTATAATCATCATAAATAGGAGGCAAAGTATCATCAAAGAAAATTTTCTCCTCAATTCTTGGGGGACTAAAAAGATCATGCTCATCAAAGCCAGCTTCCCCAAGCTTAGAATTTTCCATAGCATTAGCAACAATAGTGTTCAAAGTATTCATAGTAATAACATTCCCATTAGCATGCATATAAAGTTCCATGGGTTTTTTAATTCTCTCTTCAAACACATCATGTCCTAATTCAAGATAAAGTTCATAAAGATCTCTCATATTTTTGTTGTTTTCCATTATGCCTAACTAGTGTAAAACAAGAAACAAAAAGTTGCAATTGCAGGATCTAAAGGAAATAGCTTCGAGCACAAACACAATGGCGCCAGAAAAGTACTCAACCTGGAACCGAAGTATGAGTGCCTTTTTACCTTTCCTCCCCGGCAACGGCGCCAGAAAATAGCTTGATGTCTACGTTCCCCCTCCTTTCCTGTAGACAGTGTTGGGCCTCCAAGAGCAGAGGTTTGTAGAACAGCAGCAAGTTTTTCCTTAAGTGGATCACCCAAGGTTTATCGAACTCAGGGAGGAAGAGGTCAAAGATATCCCTCTCATGCAACCCTGCAACCACAAAGCAAGAAGTCTCTTGTGTCCCCAACACACCTAATAGGTGCACTAGTTCGGCGAAGAGATAGTGAAATACAGGTGGTATGAATATATATGAGCAGTAGCAGTGCCGAGAAAATAGCTTGCCGGGCGTGTAGTTGATGGTGGTAATATTGCAGCAGTAGTAACACGAAGAAACAAGAAACAAGCAACGATAGCGATATTTAGGAACAAGGCCTAGGGATTACACTTTCACTAGTGGACACTCTCAACATTGATCACATAACAGAATAGATAAATGCATACTCTACACTCTTGTTGGATGATGAACGCATTGCGTAGGATTACACGAACCCTCAATGCCGGAGTTAACAAGCTCCACAATTTGTTCATATTTTAGTAACCTTATAGTGTAAGATAGATCAAAAGACTAAACCAAGTACTAACATAGCATGCACACTGTCACCTTCATGCATATGTAGGAGGAATAGATCACATCAATATTATCATAGCAATAGTTAACTTCGCAATCTACAAGAGATCATGATCATAGCATAAACCAAGTACTAACACGGTGCACACACTGTCACCTTTACACACGTGCAGGAGGAATAGAACTACTTTAATAACTTTGCTAGAGTAGCACATAGATAAATTGTGATACAAACTCATATGAATCTCAATCATGTAAAGCAGCTCATGAGATTATTGTATTGAGGTACATGGGAGAGATGAACCACATAGCTACCGGTACAGCCCCGAGCCTCGATGGAGAACTACTCCTCCTCATGGGAGCAGCGGTGATGAAGATGGCGGTGGAGATGGCAGCGGTGTCGATGGAGAAGCCTTCCGGGCACTTCCCCGTTCGGCGGCGTGCCGAACAGACTCTGTCCCCAGATCTTGGCTTCGCGATGGCGGCGGCTCTGGAAGGTTTCTGTGGGTTTCGTCGAACGCCTCAGGGTTTTCGATCCAGGGGCTTTATATAGGCGAAGAGGCGGCGCAAGAGGGTCGAAGGGGCGACGACACCATAGGGCGGCGCGGCCAGGGCCTGGGCCGCGCCGGCCTATGGTCTGGGGGCCCAGTGCCCCCCTCTGGTCCTTCCCGGGTGTTCTGGATGCTTCCGGTGAAAATAGGAACTTGGGCGTTGATTTCGTCCGATTCCGAGAATATTTCGTTACTAGGATTTCTGAAACCAAAAACAGCAGAAAACAGGAACTGGCACTTCGGCATCTTGTTAATAGGTTAGTTCCAGAAAATGCACGAATATGACATAAAGTGTGCATAAAACATGTAGATAACATCAATAATGTGGCATGGAACATAAGAAATTATCGATACGTCGGAGACGTATCACACGGCCAGGGACGTGAAGTTCATGACTGACGCAGAGCAGGAAGCAGAGAAGGAGCGGGCGGCCCACGCGGCGTTCGACGCCGAGATGGAACGCCGCGGGGAGGCGGCCACCGTAGAGGACAACTCCTCTGACATCTCATGGTCATCTGATGACCCTGATGAGCCTACCCCGGAGGAGAGAGCGGCGGAGCAGAGGGCGTTAGTCCACTCCTTCGAGACACTCAAGAAGGCCGAGGATGTCGCGAATGAGATGGTGCGGCAGCGCCTGCTAGAGGACGCGGCCGCACGGCGGGCGCCGGAGAGAGGGTAGCGAAGCAGAGGGCGTTAGTCCACTCCTTCGAGACGCTCAAGAAGACCGAGGATGCCGCGAACGAGACGGTGCGGCAGTGCCTGCTAGAGGTCGCGGCGGCGCACTGAGCTCTAGCGGCCACATGGTGGGCGGCGGAGAAGCAGACAAGGGAGGGACGCAACGACGGTGACGGGCCATCGGGCAGCAAGTAGCTTAGGGCTTGTATCTCTTTAGTTTGTAGTATAATAGCTCTTTAATTGGTGAATAAAAAATATTATTGAAAAATAAAAATGGTTCGTCCAACTGGAAGCACACCTCAGAAACAAACGAAGTACGATCAAAATATGTGTGCGAACTGCGAACGACGCAAATGGACACGCGCGACCATTTAAAAACCGCGTTTTCCGAGCCCGCGAGCTGTTGGGCCTCTACGCGCATGGAGCTGGTGGGCCTCTACGCGCACGGTTCAGGTCGCGTCACGTCAGTCCAGGTCCTCATGTATCCGTTTGTTCTGGTCCGTCCCTCAGCAGGGCCATCTCAATGAATGCGAGGCAACGGTGGTCGCGACACTGTACCATAATCGTCAACCCGTCCATAATACTCTCGGGAATACAATGATACAGATCGACCTGTCCAATTCTGATTTGTCCAGTTACCGAGATCATCTACACCCGGGAACCAAGATGGATTTCCGCTAATTTATGCTCTTTTTTTATAGACAAAGTGAGTACAATATATACAATTAAGATGGTACATTCAACCAACCAAGCTATGATTTTTCGAACAAATAGAAGCAACTAATCTATGGATATCCTTTGACAGTTGGTAAATTAATAATGGTTTGAATCATGAGCTAGCATGCTTTACATATTTGACTTGGTACCGCACCGCATATATACATCTCCGGATGCTTAATATGACAACACGAAGAACGCATAACAGATTTCTCGTCGCCACTATAAAATTTGAGAATTAGAGGTGGACGAGAATGGAAACATTGAGAGACATAACAATGCGGAGGAGTGAACTCCAATAGAAACAGGAGGCGTCGGAAGCGTGGATTCTCACAAGTCAATCTGTTAGGCCACGATGATGGAACCTGTAACAACCCGTGGTGCTACTACCGCCAAGCTTACCTCTACCTGGACTACGACCGGGCCAGTCAACAACGTCGATTTAGGTGGACTGCAAGTGGGTCAAACTGAAAGAGGATGCAAGCCCAATCCACTCTACGGGAAATCATGGTCAAGACCATCTGAGTATCTGACCCGGCAGAAGCTAGCGCCTGCCACTGCACTAGGTGTGGAATGTGTAAGAGCATCCCCACTCGTTGGCGCTCCCCACGCCCAAATCCGGCGAAATTTTCGTCCGGATTGGAGTAAGATTTGGCGTGGGGAGGAGTAGTTTCCCAGTCGTGTGCTCCCCAAGCGGCGTTTCTCGGGGAAAAAGAGGATGGCTCGGGGAATCCGGACGAAAGAGGAGACACGTGAGCGTGGGCGGTTGGTTTAGCTTCATCCGGAGTCCCCGGGAGACCCCCGGGAAACCGAGGATGGCATGGGGAGTCCGGACGAAAATAGGCTCAAATCCGGACCAAAACGAGGAACCGGGGGCCTGACTGGGCCGTTTTTCGCCGTCCGGATGAAAAAAAGTGGCCATGGGGGGCTCTGTGGGGAGACGAGTGGAGATGCTCTAACATGTGTTGGCGGCTCTCTCCTCGAATTCTCTCCTTCTCTTTCTCTCAACCCCCAAATTCTTGCAAAACTAAACACCTTATTTGAATTGGAGAGTGAGATCGTAGTCAGATCGTAACAGAATGTGCAACGCAGGGTAGGATGGACAGTTGGTCCTCCTCGAAATAGGCTTTCGCCCCGCTATATTAATATAGTAACCATCCGATACAACGAAACAGCTGGGGCCGCAGCACAACCAAGCCCAAACGACAAGAAAAAGAAACGAAAAAAAAACTAATGCCGACACCGGCAGATTGACGAAAACGATGATGACTCCGCAACCGCTGCGCCCTCCGAAGAAGTACCACCACTCTCCTAGCACGCCGAGACGCCGCATACCAAGCAACACCTTCAACAAGGGAACGACGACGACGCCGCTGCTGCCCGGACTCGGCCTAGGGTTTCCCCCGGTACGCGGAAGGGATTAGGGAGGGATACATCCGACGCCCTTCAGGAAGGAAGGCGGCACCCGCAGGCGTCGCCGTGTCGGAGTCGAACATGCCGACACGGATTTCTCCCGACCACCAAACCCACCACCCTGAACGCTCCGACGTGCTCCACCAAACATGCCACCCACCAGCACACGCCACAACGGTCTTGTAGTCGCCCTCGCCGTTGCACTGTGGTCACCGAAACAGGGCCTAGAGGAAGAGACGACATGGGCAGGGACGGGGGTAGCGGCACCCCAACCGGGCGGGAGGGAACTACCTCCACCGCCTTCGCGGTCGCCGACCGGACATGGCAAAGGGGGCAAACCAGGCCCAAGCTGGCCCGGCCGGGCCCAAACAGGCCCGTAAAGCCCCACTGCCAAGCTGCAGCAGGCCGACCGAAGTGCTGCCGCCACCCATCCACCACCGCCGCACCATCTCCGCCGCCAGGGAGCTCCGCCAGCGTGCCGAAACGCAGGAGACCCGCCCAGCCGATCTGGGCCCCGAACTGGGCCAGATCTGGGCCGAGCAGGTCCCGTCCGCGCCGCCCGTCGTCGCTGCTCCGCCTCCAACTGGCTGCGCCGCCGTTCCTCCTCCCACCCGGCGCGCGGGTCTCACGCCGCCGCGCGGACCGCCGTCGGCCGAGGTGCACCGCGCCCCGCCGCGCCGCGGGAAGTTCAGCCCCGCCGCCGTGGGCACCGCGCGGGCAACGCCCGACGGCCCAGGCCGGCGGCGACGGCCGGGGAAGAGAGAGGAGGAGGACTTGGGGTGGCGGCGGCTAGGGTTCGCCCGTCGCCCGCGGGGGGGGGGGAGCGAGCGAGCGAACGGTTCGGGGGCTTTTTCTTTATGTTCAGTTGGTCACACTACCTAACTTGACTGAACTCATATTGATATTCCTCTATGCTCGGTAACAAGCTAGGTTGAGGTTTGGAGGCTTAATTGATGGCTTGAGGCTCCTAGCTTCTTTAGCAAGAGAGAAGGACCGGGACGTATGCACCGCAGTTTCCCATGGATGCGCCAAGCACCCCAGCCCGAGCACCGGAGCACGACAACGGTAAAGCGGATGCTCGACACGCGAGATGGGAGGACAGTGTAACTTAACTTCGCCAGCGTCCTGCAGCGTAAAAATAACTAGACATCCACAGTGGGCCAGAGTTTGGAGAGGGGGGACAGCCTAAGGGCGTGTTTGGTAGCCTGGGCGTCCCTTGGCTCGCATCAGCCCAACATTTTTCGGTCGTTTGGTTACCTGGTCGAGCCCGCGTTCTTGCACGAACCGCTTCTCAAAGCACCCTCGGGCCAGGCCCTGGAGGAACGTCCGGTTCAGCCGTTTCTAGCGAGCCACCCCCGTTCCGGCAGAACTCAAGAACGCCACATTCCCGCAGAGCCATCGCGGGAGATGGCGCGAGCTCGCGCGGGACGGGGAAATCTCGACGGGATGAAACCAGTCACCGCATTTGAAATTTCGCCACCGTATATAGGGGCGGCTCTCTCACCGCCAAATACAAATCCCCCGTTTCCACCCTTTTCGAGCTCATCCACCCTTCCCGATCTAGCGACATGACTGGCTCTTCCTCACCCGCACGGTCGACGAGGCTTGCGGCAGCGACGGTGGTTGTGCCGGCGGCTACTGGCCGTGGATGGTCGTCTTCTTCCTCTGCGTCGATGACTTCGGTTGTGGTAAGCTTCTGCAAACCGTAGCCTTGGATCTAGATCTTGTGGGTACACATGGGTGGTTTGAACGAATCCATTGTAGGATATTCTTTCGTCGCCGGTCGAGGTTGTGGAGGTTGTCCAGGTTGTATCTGACTCTACCACTAGGACGTTGGTGATGTCTGCATCTTCGCCAGGGTCCCCTGCTTCCCCGACCTCGATGCTGCGTGTTGCTCCTCTGACTATAAGGCCGCTCTTATTTTTCTCGCTCTTCATTGATGTGGTACTGCTTAAGGATGTGGATGTGGTAGTGGTAGTGCTTAAGGATGTGGTAGTGGTAGTTCATTGATCTGCTAGTGGTACTGCTTAAGGATGTGGATGTGGTAGTGATAGTTCATTGATCTGGTAGTGTTTGTCATGTAGGAGATCATACGGTTGGGCTCCCCTGATCTTTCTGCTCCTACTGTCAATGCTGAGCAATCTCTGATTTCAATCGAAACTACCATGGTTTGAAAACCTGAGCTATCAGAGTTCAGCTCGTCCGTAGCGGCGTCTGTTTCAACATGGGATTCAAAAAGCAGCAGATGAAGAAGGTAGTTGCTGATGTTGTTGGATTCGCTGGCATACATGTGACCACTCGTCAGCTCTACATCCACATGAGAAACTGGAGGACCAAGTGGGGCGTCATACTGAAGATGAAAACCGATGGCAATCTGGACTGGAGCGAAGATGGTTGTTGTTTCTATGCTGCTGATGAAGATATGGCGGACGAGTACATTCAGGTTGTAAGCCTCATTGAATGCGCAACCCGAGGCATTAGTGCCATACGCACTAACAGTTGTTCCTTGTATATGTGAATGCCATCCGCACTAACACGAGTAGATATGTATATGTGAATGCCATCCGCACTAACAGTTGTTCCTTGTGGATTGCTGCGCAACCCGAGGCATTAGTGCGTCGGGACCCCGATCACAAACTATGCTCAGATGAAGACGATCTTCATGCCCAGTTTGTCTGCAGGGCGCAGCTATTCCAACCTAGGTTGCTGGTCAGGGCTATCGACTTTATTCCAGACAACGAAGAAGAGTATGCCGAGTAATGTAACATGTTGCCAGCGGAGAGGAGGAGCTGGCTTAGGACCTGGCTTCGCAACCACTTTCATGCTTAGTGTTTCTGCATCCTTGGTCATGATCTGCTCATTTTGAGAGGTGGTCTCGTATCCCTCCATTAGCTAGGACTTTCTTGAAACTGATCCCCGGTCTGTAATGATGAACTTGTTCGAGGTGGTATATACTAACCCGTCGTGTGACGAACCTGCGATGCATCACGAAATATAGTTGCTTCGCTCGTGGAAACATCGCCCACTAAGTAGTTGTTGTGTATTACCAACACCTTTTCTGATGAACTGAATCTGTTGTGTGTTGTAATTCAGTTATTAGCAGTGCTAGGTAACCTCACCACTCTAAGGGGATGGGTTACCACAGCTGCAACCAAACAGCATGTGGGCTGCACGAGCAGGGAAGAAAGTAGTATGTGCAGACACCCAAACAATGGGGCTTGGCTTTCCTCTCCGGCGCAGAAAAGGCTGCACAGGGTACCAAACAACCCGTGTTTCATGGCCCATGGCAAGTTCGCGACACGTAGGCAGACCCATCTTGCGCAGTGGTGCAGGAAATTAATGCAGGCTACCACCCACCCTAATAGTACAGAGTAGATGTAGAAGTAGGGCTGTACATTGATAGGATCACTACTAGGAAAAGGCCTAGCCGTAAGATGGGTGTTAGTGGCGCACCAGGAGGGCAGTGCGCCACTACTACTTAGCAGTGGCGCACCGGAAAGTGGTGGGCCACTATAAAAAATGTAGTAGTGGCGCACCTCTTCTGTGGTGCGCCACCACTAAGTTTGACCATGGGTTTGACCCAGCCTTATACATAGCAATGGCGCACCATGTAGAGGTGCGCCTGTAGGATAACGTTGCATAGAAAACAAAAAATTTCCTACCGCGAACACGCAATCCAAGCCAAGATACAATCTAGAAGACGGTAGCAACGAGGGGATTATCGAGTCTCACCCTTGAAGAGATTCCAAAGCCTACAAGATGAGGCTCTTGTTGCTGCGGTAGACGTTCACTTGCCGCTTGCAAAAGCGCATAGAAGATCTTGATCACGGCGCCACGAACGGGCAGCACCTCCGTACTCGGTCACACGTTCGGTTGTTGATGAAGACGACGTCCACCTCCCCGTTCCAGCGGGCAGCGGAAGTAGTAGCTCCTCTTGAATCCGACAGCACGACGGCGTGGTGTCGGTGGCGGTGGAGAATCCCGGCGGAGCTTCGCTAAGCGTGCGGGGAAGAAGGAGGAGTGGGGCGGCTAGGGTTTGGGGAGAGGGGGTGGCCGGCCTCCAAGGGGTGCGGCCAAGGTGGTGGCTTTGGTGTGGCCGGCCCCCTCCCCTATGCCCCTCATTATATAGGTGGAACCCCAAGTATTGGACTACAAGTCTTCGAATAAGACCCGAACCCAAAAACCTTCCATGTTGTAGGGAAACCTACTCAAGGTGGGACTCCCACCCAAGTGGGATTCCCACCCTTCCATGTGGGGGGGTGGCCGGCCCCTATGGTGGAGTCCACTTGGGACTCCACCCCTCTAGGGTTGGCCGGCCATGGGTGGTGGAGTCCCTTCGGGACTCCGCCTTCCAAAGTGATTTCTTCCGGACTTTTCTAGAACCTTCTAGAACCTTCCATAAATGCACCGGATCATTTTCAAACACATAAAATGACTTCCTATATATGAATCTTATTCTCCGGACCATTCCGGAACTCCTCGTGATGTCCGGGATCTTATCCGGGACTCCGAACAAATATTCGAACTCTATTCCATATTCAAGTTCTACCATTTCAACATCCAACTTTAAGTGTGTCACCCTACGGTTCGCGAACTATGCGGACATGGTTGAGTACTCACTCCGACCAATAACCAATAGCGGGATCTGGAGATCCATAATGGCTCCCACATATTCAACGATGACTTAGTGATCGAATGAACCATTCACATACGATACCAATTCCCTTTGTCACGCGATATTTTACTTGTCTGAGGTTTGATCATCGGTATCACTCTATACCTTGTTCAACCTCGTCTCCTGACAAGTACTCTTTACTCGTACCGTGGTATGTGGTCTCTTTATGAACTTATTCATATGCTTGCAAGACATTGGACGACATTCCACCGAGAGGGCCCAGAGTATATCTATCCGTCATCGGGATGGACAAATCCCACTGTTCATCCATATGCCTCAACTCATACTTTCCGGATACTTAATCCCACCTTTATAACCACCCATTTACGCAGTGGCGTTTGATGTAATCAAAGTACCTTTCCGGTATAAGTGATTTACATGATCTCATGGTCATAAGGACTAGGTAACTATGTATCGAAAGCTTATAGCAAATAACTTAATGACGTGATCTTATGCTACGCTTAATTGGATGTGTCCATTACATCATTCATATAATGATATAACCTTGTCATTAATAACATCCAATGTTCATGATTATGAAACTAATCATCTATTAATCAACAAGCTAGTTAAGAGGCTTACTAGGGACTCATTTGTTTGTTTACATAACACACATGTATCAATGTTTCGGTTAATACAATTATAGCATGGTATATAAACATTTATCATAAACATAAAGATATATAATAACCACTTTTATTATTGCCTCTTGGGCATATCTCCAACAGCGCCACAGCTATTTTATGTAGCAGTGGCGCACCTCTACATGGTGCGCCATTGCTATGTAAAGGGGATGATGGACATGTTTGGGCATCACTTAGTAGTGGCGCACCATGCTTGGTGCGCCACTGCTAAGTGGTGCCCAAACATTTCCACCCCCCCCCCCCCCCCCGCCCCCCGTGGATCGCCTTTTCGGGTTTGGAAAAAATAAAAGAAATAGATAGAAATTTTAAAAAATAAAATCCTTCGAGATGCCCATGTAATATGTCATCTAGGTTTAGTGAAATTTAAAAAAAAATGAATTTTGATATATTATGCAAAATGACGTCATCTTTCGGTAAAACGGGATTTCTGGTTGCATACGACCTCCGATGAAAAACTTTTTTATATCAAAATCTATCTACGCAAAATTTCCTATTCGAATTCAACGGCCTATGGCCGTTTGGACAAAAAATGGATTCGTCAATTGGAAAACAGAAACAGGACTTTTTTCAGGTTTTAGATTTTGATGAAAGTTTTTCAAAAAATAGAAAAAAATAGCGGTGGCGCACCCATGCCTTGGTGCGCCACAGCTAAGCTTCCCGCCCACGAATTTCAAAATGGCCGGGATTCAAAGTGGAAGGAGCCAGCCACTTACCCCCTCCTCCCTCCTCCCTCCTCCTCCACACATTCTCCTGCTCTCATTCTCCTCTCCTCCTCCTCTCCTCTCCTCCTCTCTTCACCTCTCCTACCCCTCTCCTCTCCTCCTCTCTTCACCTCCGGCGACCTCCTCACTATGTCGACCTCCGGTGACCTTACTTTCCGGCGAGCTCCTCCGCTATGGTGACCTCCGGTGACCTTACTCTCCGACGATCCTCCGGCGACCCTCTGGCCTCCATTACCTCTAGCCTTCGTCCTCTTGTTCATCCTCTTCTACATCCTCCATCTCCTCACCTCTCTTCACCTCTCCTACCTCTCTCATCCATCCTCACCGGCGGCTAGGCTAAGAAAAATGAGAATGAACATTGCACAAATAATTCTAGCAACAAAAAAGAGAAAAAATAACGAGCCAAAAAAAATTCGAAAAAAATGTGCCAGATCCAGATCCAGATCCAGAAATTTCAAATTTTAGTAGTGGCGCACCTTGTTTCTGTCCAGTGGCGCACCTCAGACATTTAGGAGTGGCACACCATGAAGCTAGTAGTGGCGCACTACCTGGTGTGCCACTGCTAAGCCAAATAGCAATGGCGCACCACTAGTGCGCCACTACTAAAAGTTAGCAGTGACGTGATAGTAGTGGCGCACCAGCAGTGCGCCACTGATGGGGAATAGTGGTGCGCCACTGAATAGCCATTTCCTAGTAGTGGATTGTTCATCACTGCGGTTTAATGTACAGCAACCCTCCTCCCAAGCACGAGAAATTGGTGAAGTATATAAGTCATATATTAATTTTCCAAATTCAATGTTCCATACGGTATACAGGTAGTAATACAATATTCGTTACTTGCTTCATCGTTGCAGAACGAGTAATCCCTACCGGCTAATTGCTGATTAATCGCTACCGGCCGTTGCATATCAAGAATGAAACCATATTGTTTTAACACAAACGACAGTTTGTGGTCAAGTTCTATTACTTCGATATATCAGAGCCGCCGAAGAAAAGTAAAATAAAAAAAAATTCATGCTATACTTCTCCTTACAACATCCAATACATCGCCAGAAGATAATCCTGGTTACAGCAGCTAAACAAAGTAAGGTTCCTATTAATCTTCAATCGATCAACATCTTTAAGACTAGTACTCGATTGCCACATAGACTGTTTTAGAGATACCAAACTATATATAATCCTAACAAAATCTCACGTTCTGAAATCAGATGTTAAACTGATGCAAGTTCAGAATTTTAACAAATATTTCGTCACTCAAATGTTACCCTACGAACATTTTTATCGAGTCAACAGCCACAAAATAGGCAGGGACACTAGTTGTTTCAAAGCTTAGTTGAACTTTATTATATTCTTCATATTAAAAAATGTAACCTCAAAAAGTATATTGTATTTGCTTCGAAGGTACAAAACACTCTTCCGTGACATGACCATTTTCGAATGCGCTTTTTCACTTGTGGTACATTCATAATTTTTATAAAAAATATCAATTTTCGAAACACATATCAGAAATTTTGCGATCTATCGATGTTAGCTTGTATGGCTTGTATTGACCATGTGCTAGTCTACCACCATTCCATTTTGAATCACTAATATTGGCGCTAGGCCCACAACGAATGCATTTATTTTACATGTTACAGTATTAGTCTGACTTATTCAGTGCTTCCAAACTTGATAAATGGTGTAGAGATATATTAGCACATATATATTACCATGCTTCCAGACTAGGTACAATGCTATTGGAAATAGCTTCTACAGTGGCCGTTAGCTACCATAGCTATAGCTCAGACCTCAACACGAAAGTGTGGTTTAAAACCTTCTTAAAAGTAGTAAATGTATATATTATACTATTTTTTTACAAGATATATACAACAATATCTTTATTGGATGATCAATCCATAAATGTTTACACATATTTGTGGTTAAGGTCTAAAGATATGAACTACACACGTGCAATTTATGTCCTTGTATTTCTAGACAGAGTGAGTACATCATACAATTAACATGGTGTACATTCAACCAACCAAGTTATGATTTTTCCAATAAAAGATGTCAATATCCCCTTAAAGTTGGTAAACTAATAATGGTTCAAATCATGAGTTAGCATATTTATTGATTTGGTGGCGCGCCACATATATATTTTTGTTGAAATATGTTAATATGCCATCATAATGAGTGAAGAACAAATTTATCATCGCCACTATAAAACCAGAGAAGTAGCGACATACGAAAATGGAAACAGTGAACCATATGAGCAACACGACGTGTGAATTCCAGTAGAAACGGGAGGCATCAGAAGTTTCTGTTCTCACACGTTTAGTGATCTTACTACATGACTTTAGAAAACTCCTATTGATGTGCCATGGCAAGAAGCTATCAAACATCTTCGGGCTGCACCAGAGGACAAGGAGGGCTACCATGGAGAAGAGGCAGAGGGCTTGGGGTACAATGTCTTCAGTAGTACAGGAAGATGGGCGGAGAAGCCATTGATTAGAGTGATAGGTTATATTGGATATGGGTATTTGCGCTTTGTGCGGTTTAGGTACATATGGTTTAATTGGCCTAGGCTTGAGGAGAGGATGCAAGCATGAGATTATCTTAACAAATATTTCGCTATATAGAGAACATAAAAGAATATTGTGTACTTTCGGTGAAGATACTAAAAAAACACATGTCCCTGTGTCCATTTCTATTCACTTATACGAAATAATCCGTGACAATTCATTGTGCAATCACCGAGTCAAGAAGCTAACATTAGATATGTTGCGGCAAACCTCAGCCTTAATGATCTTGTTGCGTAGCCGCGCCGTCGCGGTGTCTCTCAGGGCCAGTTGCACGTGCCCAGTTGCCGGTAGCTCGATGGAGAAGTGCGCTGTAAACGTCCTTGGTATCGACCCTGGTTCCTAGCAATGAGTGGTCGCCCGCGCGATTGCATCGATGTAGAAGTCACGCCGCCACCAACACACTCTTTCGCTCAGTCTGGCTGCCTCCCTCCCTCGGTCCCGTGAGCAAACGGGAGGATGACATTTGGAATATGGAACGAGTCGGGCAGCTGGCCCAATGCCACGACAATGGAACCTCCGATGACCACCTCCAAGCCTTCCTCTACATGGACTACGACCAAGCCAGCCAATGGGTCGACCTAGTGTGCAAGCGGAACCCATTCTATGGGAAAGCCTTCCCAAGAGCATCTGACCCGGAAGCGACACAACATCACTAATGCTAGCACCTACAAGTGAACTATGGATTGTTTTGTATGGAGCCTTGTTTTTATGTATTTGATCTATGGATTTTGAACAGATATGTGCATCTTAGTTATGCAGAGGCCGGATGTAATACTTAAACGTTTTGGGAAATAAAACGCCTTTAAAAAAAAACCTTCAATGCACCAACATCTTTAGGACTAGTACTGATTGCCACATAGACCGTCTTAGAGACATCAGACTATATACAATCCTAACAAAATATCATATTTTGAGATCAGATGTTAAACTGATGCAGGTTCATAATTTTAATAAATATTTCGTTACACAAGTGTTACCCTACAAACATTTTTACGAGTCAACAGCTACACACAAAAAGACAAGGATTCAAAGCTTAGTTGAACTTTATAACATTTTTCATATTGAAAAATCTAACCTCAAAGGCATATTTTGCGATTCCTTCGAAGGTAAAGAACACTCTTCTGTGACATGATCGTTTTCAAATGCGCTTTTTCACTGGTGGTACATCCATATATATTTTTTAAAAGATGTCCATTTTCGCAGCACATGTTCAAATTTTAGGACTCTATCGATGTTGGCTTGTATTGACCATGCATCCATTTTTAATCGCTAATCTTGCCGCAAGGCCTGCAACAGATGCGTTTGTTTACTTGTTACAGTACTAGTCTGACTCATTCAGTAATTCAAAACTTGATAAATTGTGGAGAAATGTATTAGCACATCTATTTTACCGTTCTCCCAGACTTGGTACAATGGTATTGGAAATAGCCTCTACAATGGCTAGTGGTAGGTACCATATCTATAGCTCAGACCTCAACACGAAAAAAAGCGGTTTAAAACCTTGTTAAAAGTAGTAAATGTATATATTATACCAATGGTTTATAAGATATATACAATAATACATTTCTTGGACAATCAATCCATAAATGTTAAGGTCTAAACACATGAAGTGCACATGTAATTTATGTCTTTATATTTCTAGGCAGAGTGAGTACAATATACAATTAATATGGGCTACATTCAACCAACAAAGCTATGATTTTTCCAATAAATATAAACAACTAAGATGTAGATATCCTTTGAAAGTTGGTATTTAGATCACGAGTTAGCATATTTCTTGATTTGGTGGCGTGCCACATATATATTTTCATTGCCATATGTTAATACACCAACACAATGAGTGAAGAACAAATTTCTCATCGCCACTATAAAACCTGAGAAGTAGCGACATGCGAGAATGAAAACCGTGAGCTATATGAGCAACACGCATGTGTGAATTCCAACAGAAATGGGAGGCATCGGAAGCTTGTATTCCCACACATTATTTTTGTTAGTTTGCGGCAGAAGAGACCATAAGGCTATGTTTCGTGATCTTACTACAAATCTTTAGATAACTCCTATTCATGGGCCATGGCAACAAGTTAGCTCGAGATTTAAGGGCATAATTGATGGCTTGAGGTTTCCAACGTCTCTGAGCTGCACCAGAGAAAAAAGAGGGACACCACGGAGTAGAGACAAAAGGCTTACGGGCTACAATGTCTTTGGTAGTATAGGAAGATGGTCGGAGAAGCAATTGATAGAGCGAAGGGTTATGTTGACCATGAGTAATTGCGCTTTACACGGTTTAGGTACATAGGGTTTCATTGGGTCTAGTCTTGGAAGAGGATGTAAGCGTGGGATTACGTTAACAAATATTTTCCTATAGAAAACATGAAAAAACATTGTATGTACTTTTGATGAAGATACTAAAAAAACGTGTCCCCATGTCTATTCACTTATACGAAATAATGACAATTCGTTGTGTAATCAATCACCTAGCCATGAAGGCACCATTAGATATGTGTCTACGAAACTCGGCCTTGATCATCTTGTTACGCACCCATTCAACCACGTGGCCGCACCATCGCGATATCGCTCAGGGGCTCAGGGGCTCAGGGCCAGGCACCCGTGCCCAGTTGCCAGCAGCTCGCTGGAGAAGTGTGCCACAAACTCCCTCACTACCGGGTCTGGTTCCTGGCAATAAGTGGCCGACCTCCTGAGTCGCTCTGGCGTTCTCCAGTCGCCTGCTCGGCCTTTTTTAAAGGAAACTGCTGGGCGTCCCCCGGGGGATCTGATTCCCCAGCCCCCGGGTCGCCAGCCGTCGGATCGGTCATCTTGGACGGCCAGGATTTACTTTTACTGAATGTAGCAAAAAACAGCTCCCGGCAGCAAAAAAAATAACCCGCTTTTGCTACATTGTAGCAAAAAACGGTTCAGTCACGAAATCAAATAAAAAGGTTGAGCTCGCCGGAGACCTCCCCGGAAACCTCGCCGGAGAGCTCGTAGCAAAAAAATTATGCTATTGTAGCAAAAAAATGCTAATGTGGCAAAAACCCAATATCATTGGAAAAAATTGACGAAGACCTCGCCGGAAACCCTCGCCGGAGACCTCGTAGCAAAATTTCTATATTAAAGTAGCAAAACAACAAAACAATTATAGCAAAAAAAATACCATCACATCATTTTTTACAAGGTCTCTAGCGAGATCATTGCTATTGTATCAAAACATACTTCGTCCAATACATCACCAAAAATACTTAGTAGCGAAATATATATACTAACATAGCAAAACCATAGCGGTTGTAGCAAAAAAAAATCTATATATAACAACAAAATCCACGTAATGCATGTCACAAGCTGTCGGCAGCAAGGAGGGCCGCCGTGGGCAGCAACTTGGCCCGCCATCAGCAGCAACGAGGACCGCCGTCGGCAGCAACCTGGCTCGCCCATGGTAGCACTGCCGGGTCGGTGGCGCCGTGCTTGTGCTGGGTGTAGACCCGGAGAACTAAGTTAGCAAAAGCAGCCTCCGCAGGTAGCAAACGGCCACATGGCTAAGGTAGCAAACTCTCTTGGAGATGGCTTGGCGGAGAAGACCGGCAGCAGGTCGAGCAGCACCCGGACGGGAGGGGTTAGAGGAGCAGCTGCAGCAGCCGGCCGCATCGGCCGTTCAGCGAGCGAGCGAGCTCCTCCATGGATTCGCGCAGAGGGGCCAGTCTGAGGAGTATGGCTGCGCGCGATGGCGCCTGATTCGCGGCGGCGGCCGAGCCAAGGCGGGGCTTGGGTTCCAACCAGGACGTGGTTGCGGGGGGCGAAGCGAGGGGCCACTGGGAATCGGTAGAGGAGGTGGTGGCGGAAAAGCAGCAGCGGGGAGCAGCACGGGCGCCGGCGGAGGAGCAGCTCCGGGTGAGGCGCGCGGGCGGAGGAGCAGCTTCGGGCTGGGGCGCGCCGGCGGAGGAGCAGCACGGGCGCCGGCGGAGGAGCAAGGCGCATGCGGGCGCGTCGGTGGAGGAGGAAGGCGTCGGCGCATTGGTCAACGGCGTCGCCTCTCCTTCGAGACGACGCAGGAATCCCGTGATGGAAAATAAAGGCAGTGGACCCCACCTCGCCTATTTTTTCTCAGCCAGAGAGGACACGCGTCAGCTCCGCGAGGCGGAGGACGGGATGAGACCGATCCCCCGGGGGAATCAGATCATTTTCCTTTTTTAAAATAATGCGAATTATTTTATAAAATACAGGAGTGTCACACACTTTCAAAAATTTGCAAAAGTGTGACTTGGTCAGCCACGCACAAACCGATCGGCGCACTGACAGCCGATTGCAGGTGGTATGGGTCCCACTATCTGGCTGGTCAGACCGATCGGCTGACAGGTGACTCATCGGCCGGCCGGTGGCCGATCGGCACACCAGCTATCGATCAGCAGCAGCATGCGCGCGGTTAGCAGAGCCGTCAACAGGCTTCGTGCGGGCAAGCAGCGCGTGGTCGCACCATGCAGCTAGATTGGTCGATCCATCCACAGCAAAAATTGATTACATAATTAGTTTTGAGACATGAAAGGTTAGCATAAATTTATCCTGTCATCTCTACCTATGTCAGCAGATTTGGGGCATTTTTTCGGCCACGCGGACCTAAAATGCGTCAGGAACCAAATCCAGTGGCTTAACGTATAGTAACTAGGCCATCAGCAAAGATGCAAACGTGACACATATTTCCCTTTGTGATGCGTTGAGGCGGACACGCCAAGTGACTGCTCGTTTGTTTTATCGGACCCGCCTAGCAGCGAGCCATAGGGTTGCATCGGGCGCATTGCTTCGACGGTCATCGCTTTTGCGCCGCAGCCTTCGTCATCAATGTCGCGGCTGCCTCTTCTGCACGCGCACTAGCGGGCGGCGGCGGTTGGGCTTCTGCGCCGTCATCAATAGCATTGTATCCCACGCGTGCCCGACCTTTAAAAGTCGATCGCATCGTTCCTGCCATCGCCCACACCACCGACACCTTCGCTCACACCACACCACCACGCGCCGCCGGATCACCATGGGGGGAGAATGACTTCGAGGCGTCCGGCAGCGGCACCAGGAAGGAGGCGCGACCGAACAAAGTGTTGCTGCCTGTCGAGTTGGCGCGGCTCATGCACCAGAACTGGACGCCGTGCCACCTCCACCTCCACCACCGACGTGGGCTGGTCCACCTCCACCTCGGGCGTGGGCTGCTCCACCTCCACCGTCGGCGACACCGGCGTATGTTCTGCCGGTTGCCAACTGGCTCTGGCTGGTACCGGATTTCGTCGTGCTCGACGACGACGATGAGGAGTAGGCGCAGGCGTTAGTTTTAATATTTTTTATTTTCCTTTCTTCACTATGTAAATTATGTTTTTATGTTAAAAAATGACAAAACCCAAAAACAACGCGTCGTGCCGCTGGGGCACCCCCGACGCAAACTGACGCGTGGTCGATTTCGAGCATTTAAGCCGACGTAAAAGAACGCGCGCGAATATTTTGGGCGTCCGAAATGGATCGCTCCATTGGAGATGCCTTTACCTCATCGAGTGCATGCAGATGGAAATCTCTTTGTCAGGTCCAGGTTCCATTTCGCTCCACAACTAAGCAGCCAATAGGGCGATCTTTGAGCTCCTTAATGAGAAATACTCCCTCCTTTTCAAGGCATAGGGCGTATATTTTTTTTCGAATTTTCATCAAAGCATAAGGCGTGAGACGGTTCAGATGCAATTAGCACGCCAATCTTCCAAAATTACCCCCCGCTTGTTCAGTGCTCCACCTTAAAAATCGCTAGCAGTTAATACCAAACGTTGCTTTTTAGAGTAGTAAACGAGGAGAGGAGCAGTTACTACAGCCTTTTTATTGGTTGTGCATGTTGCATGCGTGGAGAGAGAAAAGGAAACCCCATCAAAGGAGGAGGCAGTCAATGCTAGGTGAGAAAAATACTCAACTAACTAGCGATTAATTAGGGGCAAGTTAGGAAAGAGTTGTCTGGCTGGAAACCTCCTTAATTGGCGTGCAAAAATTTTTACGCCCTATGCCTTGAGAAGGAGGGAGTATAGATGTAACACTACAACGGTCCAGGTTCCATTTCGCTCCACAACTAAGCAGCCAATAGGGAGATCTTTGAGCTGCTTAATGAGAAGTATAGATGTAGCACTACAATACTCGAGACATTAATGCTCTCCATGCATAACAAAGAACCTTGTCAAGTCCGTGAAAGCAGCTGGTCGGCAGCTAGCTGACCGATCGGGCTGCTGCTAGCCGATCGTTCTGCTGCTAGCCGAATTCTGACACGGAATTCTGACACGGCGCAGAGGAACTGCTCTCCTCTGCCGACAGCCTAAATGGCTTCTGGTAGGCCCATCAGTCGACTAGAAACCAATCGAGTCACATATCTGGAAATGATTCAAAATGCATGATATTTCTAGAAATTATAAAATAATTCATATTATTTTAAAAAAACATCAATCTAGAGTTCATGACGCTTTGCTCGGTCTGGTTGCCTCCCTCCCTCGCTCGGGAGCCCCTATACATCGCATTTAGCGATCCGGACGCGCCGCGCCGCTCATGGCGTTCTCCAGATGGGCCTAGCCCAACACGACGACCACGTGACGCAGCTGTGCACCAGCTCAACTTGAAGTTGTGTAGCATGCTCGTTGGCTTGCTGCGTAGATTCCAGCTAGTGTAGTTGCATAGATATTCAGGGCAAGGTGAGGTTAACGTGCATATGCATGCACGTTTCATCCAGGGACATTTCCAGTTTTCAAAATTAAACATTTTCTATTTTTGGAAAGTCATCATTTTTAAGAAAAAAATTTTTATCAGTTAAAGGCCATGAACCAATTTGCAAAGAACAAAAATAAAATAGAAGAAATAAAAAAGTTCGTGAACTGAGAGAAATGTCCATGAACAGAAAAATGCCGAGAACTAAAAAAAGCCATGAACTAATTTATGAAGAACATAAAAAGGGTCGTCACTAGAAAAAGGCCCTAAACAAATTTGCGAAGAACAAAAAAGAATCCATGACAAAAAAGATCATGAATTGAAAAAAGGTTGTGAACATGAAAAGTATGTCGTAAACCGAAAAAGCCGTGAACCAATTTACATAAAAAAGAAAAGGAAGGTACCAAGAAAAATGCCATGGACACATTTGCGAAGAACAAAAAGATTGTGAACAAAAAAATAGTTGTGACTAGAAATATATCGTGAACGGAACAGAAAAAAGGTCGTGAACGGAAATATTTCGTGAACGGAATTTTTTTGAATTTGAAATTTTTTAAGTTTGAATGATTTACGAATTTGAACATTTTAAAATTTGAAAGATTTTCTAATTTGAACATTTTTAAATTTGAACGATTCTTGAATTTAAACAATTTTAAAAACTACACAAAATTCAAATTTGAACGATTTTCCAAAAGGAACATTTCTTTAACCTGAACGATTTAAAAAATATTGATGTTTTTGAAATCAAAACAATTTTTAAATCTAAACTTTTTAAAATTTCGGAAATGTTCAAATTAAAAAATGTTCAAATATGAAAAAGTTCCAAATTGAAAAATGTTCAAATTAAAAAGTATACAAATTTCAAAAAAAGATCAAATCTGAAAATTGTTCAAACGCCGAAAAAATGTTCATATCAAAAAGTGTTCAAAATAAAAATAAACTTAAAAATTGTTCAAATTTTTTAAATATTCAAATCTAAAAATGTTCATACTTAAAAAACGTTCAAATTCGAAAAAATTAAAAATTTGGAAAGTTCAGAAAAGACCAATTGGCAAAACAAAAAACTGGAGAGAAAAAACCAGCAGAATCAAATAAAAAACCAGTTGAAAATGAGAAAGCTGAAGAAAAAAACGAAGGAAAACCAATTTCATCGCTAATGGGCCGGCCCAACTCGATCCCGCTCTGAGCGGAGCGTCCGCTCGCTCCCGCGTTGAGCGGAGAATAGGGATTGCGCCCTCGGTCATGCGAACAGGCGAGAGAACTCGCAGTTGGACGATGGAACAAGTCGGGAAGTTGGCCCAAAGCCACAAGGACAGCCGGCCCAATAGACCAAGTTTCTTGGTCTGTAAAATAATTCCTCCCGATACGTGACGATACGTACATAACTTAGGTATAACTAGCAAAAGTGCCCGTGCGTTGCACCGGGAGAAATAAATAATCACCGGAAAAAAGTTAGCGCGACATAAGTTTATCACAAAATAATTGATCGATATAAATATATTCTGAAATCATCTTCTTTTTCCCATTATCTCCTCCGCGAAGCATGAGTGGCGGTAAAGTCCAACTCGAGCTTAAATTTAACTTTATATGTCAACTTGAAGAGCTAGCATGATTTTGGTAGCACTATCATGTATTTCATTTCTTATTATGTAGTCGCTCTCATTTATTAAAACAGACCATCGACTTCTCACGCAATCTGATTTTCCCGGTCAAGAATAAATAAAAGTTGAAGGAAACAAATGAGTTGTTTCCTGTCAGTGTTCTCCTATTTCAGCTCATTCTATTTCGAAACATCCTTTTCAAAACGTTTATGTTCCATATCAAAAGAAATTTATTGCTAAGAAATTCCCTTCAAATTAATGTATTGAAGCAAACGAATCTTACTAACTAACCAATGGCAGCTTGCATCTTAATTAAACTCCCTACTATGTAACTGAGGCTGGATTTAGCATGCATCTAATGATGACACGATCAGCTTGGATATTAAAATATACAATCTGTGATTGGTATTTGTTTGCTTGATACAATAACCAACAAAGAAAATACAGCACTGAATTTTTTCTTTGTACCAACAAAGAAGAACAGAAGATGGCACGGCCTAACTAAGATATCTGAAGTTTCTCTATGTAAATCAATTGACATCAATAAAAGAAATATGAAGACTTCAACTTTTCTGATGACAAATCTGAATAAGCGGGTTTTATTGCACACCAAAATTAACTGTACGGTGTACAACTAACCTGGAGATAGTTATGCAAATGAGTACTGACTATTCGTGCAAACGTGCACCCATCATCAGGAAGCTGCACATCTAGCAGAATGCCTGCACCTGAAAATCGGATGAAATAGGAACCGGCCTGGCCGTAGCTAGTGAGCAAAAGATTCAGGTTAAGCTAGTTACCTGCAGGCTGCTGTGCCACCTGCTCTGCGTTACTCAGCAGCAGGTCCTCGCGACTGCGATCGTGCTCGTCTCACCAGACCGCCGTGGGACGAGCGACAAACGATTACCTGACCAACCTTGTCAAGAATCGCCTCGACGAGCAGGTCCCCGACACGCTCTGCAACCTCACCAACCTCCGGCGGCGTACATCATTGGGCAAATATTTGACCAGTATGCCCGGCTGCACTGCGACGTGCGCGCTGGGTTAGCTGAGAGACGCGATACCCGTGGTGTTGCAGCTGGATGAAGGGACCAGGCAGTACGCTGTTGCTGCCACCGTTGCCGTGCGTGGCCGATCGACATGCCCATGGCTGCCCACCGCGGGATATCCAAATCGATCGTGTAGTAATTCTTTCAGCATCTTCCGCTAGTCCATCTAGCCACATCTTCGATTCGATCCTGACGTGAGCCCTAGCGCGTACGCGAGTCCATGGCCGGGAAAGAGGGAAGATTCTATGCATCGGAATCGATCGGCTTGGTCTGGGATAGGTTTTGCCTGTTTTTATAGGACCGATCGTTTTCCTTGCTTAAGTGTCCTTTACCAACACGAACTGATCGGATCAGCAGGGAGACGTACGAAAACATCTAGGCGGACGGACGAAGCCGGAAAACAACGGACCAAACCACGGAAACCTTACTTTCTTTATTAGTAGGTATATAGATATAGATATAGATATAGACTAGCTAAATGCCAGTTCGTTGTTACAGATGCCTAAATAGGCAAGCAATCTAATTTACATTTAGAAAATCAAATGTGTGGTGAGGATCTGCCATTCGGGTTGGCTCCGAATAAAGAGGGTTTGGTCCTAGAATCCCTCTCGCTTCCATGGCAAGGATCTGCTTGATGCCAATCTTCTTTGATATGGCTGATATGTCGAGTTCCGGAACGTTCCACTGGCGAACCTCAATGGATGACATGCCGGTAGATTGCCGGATCGAATGGTTTGCGGTCGTGTGCAACCGTGTTTTTTCTGACCATTTGGTTTCAGAGAAAGTGTTGCAAAGCTTTGCAGTCTGTTGCCATCATGGGACATGTCTTTAGGACTATGATGAAGTCAGTCGCGGAGAAGAACATGAAAACCGAGATCGGTAGACTAGTAATGGCGGTTCGTGTCCTGCTGGCGAGAAGGTTTGACTTCGTGGTCAGTGACTTGGAGCAGTGGCATCGGAAAGTGGGGACGACAGCACAGGGTGAAGATTCAGAGTCTAGATTTGCAGGGTGAAAACCTAAGGTCTGACCTAATTGGTTGTGCCTAGCAATGAACTTGTTGAAGGCATTGTTTTGTGAGCGCGGAATTTCTTCTGGGTGAAACCTATGGTCTTTGATTAGGGCGATGACGGTGCTTGCGCACTGTTCCTTTCTTGGAGGGACCGCCTTTGGAGAAGTTGGATCTCTGATATTGTCTTGGTGGTGTTTAGTCTGTTGTTACAAGGAATTGATTAGTGTAACGAGACTTTTATTTTCTGTAATTCTTCTTTCTTTCTTTGGTTGTGTGCATCTGTATTGCAGTTAGGACACTGCGTTGTTGCAGAGGCTAGCTGTTGTATCTTCACGATATCAATATATCCCTTTATCGAAGAAGGAATGATGCAATATATTAGGGGGGGCAACACTTCATATTGCAAAACCTTTGGAGAGCGAGACAAAATAGAATCCTATGCTACAAGATGCAGTGCAAGACCAAAAACCGTGTATTCAAAGCTTCCGGTGTCACCGGCCAAGTGCACAAGTTTCTTTTCTACGATTCTATTTTTGCTTCCCATGTAGAGACGTAAAAATGAAGTCATGGGCGGTTGTATTGTTTTTTTCTTTTGCGGAAAATATTGACTTAACTATGAGTTCAACAGAAATTCCCATTTAAGAAAAATGTACCAGAAGTTTTCCATGAGATTCAAACCCACAATCAGAGCAGCCTAAGCGGACAAAAATTATCCAATACTTCTGACATATCACATCATACACATCGCCAAATTAATATTTATGGAATTACAAAGATTTTAGATTATAGCAGCTAACACAGAGTAAACAAGATTTTTCTTCTTAATAATCTTCAATCGGGCAACATATTTAGGACCAGTAATTGTCAAATTGGCCATTTTAGAGATGTTAGACTATAGAATCATAACAATATCACAATCTGAAAATAGATGTTGAACTGATGCAGGTTCAGAATCTTAACAAATATTTTTGTCACCCAAATGTTTTTCTTTTATAGGTTATTAACCCTATAATCATTTTCTTTACGAGACAACAGCCATGTAATGACACGGAGAGACTAGTAGTACCAAATCTTAGTTGTACTACTTTACAACATTGTTCATGTTAAAAAAAATTACAAAGTATATTGCATTTTGTTTGAAGGTACACACAATCTTGCATGATATGTCCTTTTTCAAATGTGATTTTCACTTGTATTTTAATATTTTTAAAAAATATGTCGATTTCGCAGCACATATCTGAATTTTCCTCGCCACTATCCGTGCTGGCTTGCATCGATCATGTGCTAGTCTACGACCATTCCATTTTGAAATGCTCTAAATCTTGCAGCAACTACTAATTTTGTAAGTACATGTATTACTAGTTTGATTGATTTGGCACTTCCAAACTTGATAAATGGTGTCCTGTAAATGTATTAGCACATATATATTACTGGGGTTCAAGACTTGGTAAAACGCTATTGGAAATAGCTTCCGCAATAGTAGCTCTAGCTACCACATCTATAGCTCAAAACTGACCGTGAAAATTGCAATTTAAAACCTTGTTAATAATAGTAGAAATGTATAATGTCATATAATTTTGCAAGAAAAATACAATAATATGATTCTCGGATGCTCAGTCCCTATATGTATATATACATATAAGTGAACAAGGTTCTAAAGCATAAACTGCGCAGGTAATTTATGCTCTTATATTTATAGACAAAGTGACTACAATATACAATTAAAATGGTGGTACATTATTCAACCAACCAGGCTATAAGTTTTCCAACAAATGGAAGCAACTAAGCTGTAGAGATCCTTTGGTAGTTGGTAAATTAATAATGATTTGAATCATGAGCTAGCATGCTTCACATATTTGGCTTGGTGCCGCGCCACTTATAATACTCGTCTCCAGATGTGTAATATGTCAATATGAAAAGTGAAGAATAGATTTATCATCATAACTATAAAACAAGAGAGGTAGCGGCGGACAAGAATGGATAAGTTGGAAACAGAGTGATATGAACAACGAGGAGGTGTGAAGTCCAATAGAAACAGGAGGCATCGGAAGCGTGTATTCGCGCAAGTTGATTTGTTAGGCCACTTTGTAGGAGCCAGTCACGACTAGTGACGCTACTACTGTCAAGCTTACCTTTACCTTGACTACGTCGGACCCAGTCAATAGTGTCGTTCTAGGTGGACCACTAGTCCGTCCAAGTGAAAGAGGATGGAATCCCAACCCACGCTACACGTAAGTCGGCCTAAGAGCATCTCGCCCCGAAGAGACCTGCGAGGTAATTGCATCACTCATACAAGAACTTGGCCTTCGCGTGCATTTTCATACAAAAACTTGCAAATTGTGTTCCCATGGTACATCAACTTGCACTTTAGGTGCATTTTCATACAAAGTCGTTCTAAAGCCGACACTTGGCGTTGCCACGGTAGAAAAAGACACAGCCCAGTTTTGAACATTTAGCAGAAAACCCCATCAATTTATTACAATTCGCAAAAGCCCTCTCGTGTGTATTAGAATTTAGAATAGGAAATCCCCAAATCTGGACGAGCAGTTCCGGCAGTGGGCAAGCCGGCGCGGCGCGGTGGTTGCGCAACTTGTTAGGCGGCGGCAGGAAGAAAGGGAAGGAGCAAGGGAGAGAACAGAGGTGGCTGGCGTCGAGGGACTAGTCTTCCGAAGCGGAGCCGTTGGCGGCCTCTGGTGGCAACGCGGCGGTCACGCAGGCGGCCCAGGGGATATTGGCTCAAGTCCCTGTACAAGGAGACCGAGCGGGGAAAGAACAAGCACGCTATCGCGGCCACAGCTGCCACCGCGGCTGCGGCGGATGCGACCATGGCCGAGCCACATGCCGCCGTGGAGGTCGTGCAGCTCACCAGCCAGGACCCGACCACGACGGCGTTCTCCGGCGCCTTTGCAAAGCCCGGCGGCGCAGCCTCCGCTGTCAAGATTCAGACCGCTTTCCGAGGGTTCTTTCGGATGGGGTGCGGCTACCTAGTGAAATCAAACCCGGATGGCATGCTTCCAATCCACAATGAGGCGCCAGTACCCGGGCTACCAGAACTCCATCCAGTTCGCCTTCCAGACTATATGCAAGCACTCCATTTCCAACTATTTTACTCCATGTATTTCTTTCTAGAGCATGTGTTTACTTCCACCACTCAGCGCATGTGTATCTTTTCTTTTTCTTGCAGTGAGTGTCAGCTAGGTGGAAAGCACTGTTCGAACTCTTCAAGGGCATCAGCAGCTCTGTAATCACATGGTGTTAACTACAGTCCCATCCGTGTATTTCTGACCATATGCTGCTCCTTTTATAATAACTACAGTCTGATCCGTGTAGCGTTCAATCTCTGAAATGATTTGATAAGTACTAGCCGTGGTTAGTGCCTGCCTTCACAAGTCAGTCAGGAAGATTTTTTAATGCTGCCTTTACATGGCCTGACCAAGTGTTTTCCCTGCCATGTTATGGTTTGATTGATATAAATTTAAATATAGTCATGGTGATTCAGATTTTGGAATGCTTTTGCTGGGTGGTTGAATTGAAGATGCAGTTCTAGTATGTGTCTGATGTTGTTGACTTGTTGTTACAGTTCACAAAAGAGACCAAAATGAATCATTAGTTTAATCATATTTATGGTAGAGACCTTATATGTTTGGCAATGCTGAATTACCTTTGCTGGAGTATATTCGCCACTCTTCTTAGATTTAAAAGGTTCACAAATTCATGATCCTTGTAAGAAATTATGGTACTCCTTACAAACAAAAGATCAAACTTCTTAGGTCTGTTCTTTTATGGAGTTAGAATATTTTTGGTGAGGACTGCAATATGTTTGTTTCAGGATAGTCTTGATTTCTGAAGAAAGTTTGATCAACTCTCCAACTTTTTAAGCACCAACTGCCATGTTTAACCAACATACAAGCATGTAACTTGTGCCCAGTGATTGCTCCAAAAGGAGAATTTCACAGTACACCAGACTGAAGCAGAGTTTCAAGTTTTTTTATCAGTTATAAAATTTTGGTCTTGTCAAAATTATAAAATGATAGTCATTTTTGTTGTGTACTTCAGTATATGTGCTAACTAATAAAGGAGCTTTGCACACTCATGAAATTTTGTTTGATAACCTTAAGTGTCCTTTTTGCTGCATCTCTCATTAGTACATCATGTTCCTTTCTTGAACTTAAAATATCAGTTTCTAGTCTGATTATTTAAGCATCATGCTCGGACTGGACCTAGTGGCGAACACCGCACAGGCAGGGAGACATCACATCGAGGACAGACGCTGGAGATCGTGGCGGCGGCGCCGTGCCCTGGAGTCCACGGCGGAGGCGTAGCGAAGTGGTGGGCGACCTCGAAACCGTCGCTGGAGCGCTGTCCTCCAAGCTCTACCTCTACCCGACGGTGGCTGGGTGGCCGGCGAGGGCTAGGACCTGCGAGCCGTGGCGCTGCGTGGGTCCGCTAGGGAGTGATTGATCTCTCATGGAGCAGTAGCAGCAGCTCAGCTCGGAGAAAAAGCGGTGGCTGGCCTTTGGCTGGATCACGCATGGCTGACGAGGTCAGATAAATAGCGGTTTGCTAATTCTTTGTTTTTTAAGGACTTGTTGCAAAGTTTACGATCCAGCGTGGCACGCCAAGTGTCAGCCTCACAAACGTTTTGTATGAATCTGCACCCAAAGTGCAAGTTGGTGTACCACCGGAACACATTTTGCAAGTTTTTGTATGAAAATGCACCAACATGACAAGTTCTTGTATGAGTGGTGCAATTACCTCGACTTCGTTCCATATCAAGAATTTAACCAGATTAGTTTTTCCCAAAACGACTGTGAGGTCGGGTTCCATTACATCAATGATAACTGAACAACATATGCGAAATAATCCAAGTGCTGAAAAAGAAACTAAAACTGGCAGCTCGAAGCTAGTTAGCAAATCTCTACAGATTGCACTGTCAATGTTTATGGCTCTTGGCGGACCACCGTAATGAAAATGGGGTGCAAACTTCAAATCACAACACCTCCTTAGAAGCACACCGAAGCCTAGTTTAAGTAGTGTGCTAGTGCTACTACTTCAAATCACAGCAGCTGAGGCCTAGTTTGAAATCTTGCAAACCAGGCTGCTGAAACTAGGCCCAGATTAAGTAGTGTGCTATTTTATACCCACGGGCTCATCGTAGCCATCATGGGCCCGTCTTCATGTAGTTCTTAGCTAGTTTGTTAAAGCCCTTGCGAGTTCGGGCTCCGTCCGTAAGTGCTCATGGCCCATAAGCAGTGTTTTGCAGGCGGGCTAAAGCCTAACGGTCTACTAGTAACGTATAAAGCTTTTGCATCCATTTTTGTGCAGCACAAAAACCTCAAAAAAAAAAAAATCTGTGCAGCACAAACAAATAATATTCTACGCCCTTGTAAGCAGTAACATGTCGATTTCTATAATTGTTGGCTGCCATAGAAACGAGAAAAACATGCCCGCTCACATCCCCATGCGATTGAGCCGAGCTGCACCGAGTGTCTCAGATCCGGCGAGCAGCCAGCCTCCTCGTCTCCCCCGCCCTCGCCGCCATCGGTGGGTACCGTCGGGCAAAGCCCTGGCGCCGTGGTGGCGGCGGGGCGCCCTCCGGTGAGCGGCGGCTTCAGTGTGCTTCTCTGGCGGTTGCGACTGGCGATAGTTGGATAGTGCCAGAACGGGTGGTGCAGCTGATGCGTGTTCTGCCTCTTCCGACGGCTTCCTCTGTAGAAGGTGGTGGTTGGGTTACCGGGCAGGGGCCCGCAGTGGTTTTTGACGGTGGCGGCCGGCGTGACCGCGTCGGGCGGTTTTGGAGGTCGTGATGCAGCCCTCTATCCTATCCCAAGCCGGCTTGCCTAGGAGAATCACTTGAAGACCCGGTGTTGCTCGATCTGGAGCGGCTTTCCTCTTTAGGCTGGGGTTTGAGAGGGATGATGTGCGGTGCTCCTGCTAGCATGGTGCTGGGCGGAGAAGTCGTCTCTATTGTCGTTTGCCTCCACGTGGTGTGTCACTTCCTGTTTCGGGTCAACGAGTTCTCCAATTCTAGCGGTCCGGTGGTGGTCGGCGTTTGGCCATCTTGGCGGCAGTATATGTTGTCCACTGCTAGTCGATGTTGTGGCTGCGAGGGTCGCCTCCTCTTTACTCAGCCATCAGCCCACAGTGGATCGCCGCTGGGGTTGACGGGTGTCGTGGTTTGGCCGTGGCGGCCATGGTGGTGACGCGCTCCCCACATGTGGGGTCGAAGTGGTTGGGTGTTGAGCTCCTCTATCTTGTTGTTAGTGGCAGAGGACTGATGCGTGCAGTTAACACACGTCTGTTAGGAACCCCAAGAGGAAGGTGTGATGCAGACAGTAGCAAGTTTTCCCTCAGAAAGAAACCAAGGTTTATCGAACCAGGAGGAGCCAAGAAGCACGTTGAAGGTTGATGGCGGCGAAGTGTAGTGCGGCGCAACACCAGGGATTCCGGCGCCAACGTGGAACCTGCACAACACAACTAAAGTACTTTGCCCCAACGTAACAGTGAGGTTGTCAATCTCACCGGCTTGCTGTGAACAAAGGATTAACCGTATTGTGTGGAAGATGATTGTTTGCGAAGCACAGTAAAGAACAAGTATTGCAGTAGATTGTATTTCAGATGTAAAGAATAGGACCGGGGTCCACAGTTCACTAGCGGTGTCTCTCCCATAAGATAGCAGATGTTGGGTGAACAAATTACAGTTGGACAATTGACAAATAAAGAAGGCATAACAATGCACATACATATATCATGATGAGTACTATGAGATTTAATCAGGGCATTACGACAAAGTACATAGACCGCCATCCAGCATGCATCTATGCCTAAAAAGTCCACTTTCAGGTTATCATCCGAACCCCTTTCGGTATTAAGTTGCAAGCAACAGACAATTGCATTAAGTATGGTGCGTAATGTAATCAACACAAATATCCTTAGACAAAGCATCGATGTTTTATCCCTAGTGGCAACAGCACATCCACAACCTTAGAACTTTCATCCTTTGTCCCAAATTTAATGGAGGCATGAACCCACTATCGAGCATAAATACTCCCTCTTGGAGTCACAAGTATCAACTTGGCCAGAGCCTCTACTAGCAACGGAGAGCATGCAAGAACATAAATAACATATATGATAGATTGATAATCAACTTGACATAGTATTCAATATCCATCGGATCCCAACAAACACAACATGTAGGATTACAAATAGACGATCTTGATCATGATAGGTAGCTCACAAGATCGAACATGATAGCACAATGAGGAGAAGACGACCATCTAGCTACTGCTATGGACCCATAGTCCAGGGGTGAACTACTCACACATCGATCTGGAGGCAATCATGGCGATGAAGAGACCTCCGGGAGATGATTCCCCTCTCCGGCAGGGTGCCGGAGGCGATCTTCTGAATCCCCCGAGATGGGATTGGCGGCGGCGGCGTCTCTGGAAGGTTTTCCGTATCGTGGCTCTCGGTACTGGGGGTTTCGCGACGGAGGCTTTAAGTAGGCGGAAGGGCAGGTCAGGGGGCCACACGAGGCCCCACACGCCCAGGGCCGCGCGGCGGCACACGGGCCGCGCCGCCCTGTTGTGGCGGCGCCTCGTGGCCCCACTTCGTCTCTCCCTCGGACTTTTGGAAGCTTCGTGCAAAAATAGACCCCTGGGCGTTGATTTCGTCCAATTCCAAGAATATTTCCTTACTAGGATTTCCGAAACCAAAAACAGCAGAAAACAGCAACTGGCTCTTCGGCATCTCGTCAATAGGTTAGTGCCGGAAAATGCATAATAATGACATATAATGTGTATAAAACATGTGAGTATCATCATAAAAGTAGCATGGAACATAAGAAAATTATAGATACGTTTGGGACGTATCAAGCATCCCCAAGCTTAGTTCCTACTCGCCCTCGAGTAGGTAAACGATAACAAAGATAATTTCTGAAGTGACATGCTAATCTTGATCAATACTATTGTAAAGCACATGAGATGAATGCTGCGATTCGAAGCAATGATGAAGATAATGAGTAAACAAATGAATCATATAGCAAAGACTTTTCATGAATAATACTTTCAAGACAAGCATCAATAAGACTTGCATAACAGTTAACTCATAAGCAATAAGTTCAAAGTAAAGGCGTTGAAACAACACAAAGGAAGATATAAGTTTCAGCGGTTGCTTTCAACTTCAACATGTATATCTCATGGATAATTGTCAACACAAAGTAATATAACAAGTGCAATAGGTAAACATGTAAGAATCAATACACACAGTTTACACAAGTGTTTGCTTCTAAGATAGAAAGAAGTAGGTAAACTGACTCAACATAAAGTAAAAGAATGGCCCTTCGCAGAGGGAAGCATGGATTACTATATTTGTGCTAGAGCTTTCATTTTGAAAACAAGAAACAATTTTGTCAACGGTAGTAATAAAGCATATGAGTTATGTATAAGACATCTTATAAGTTGCAAGCCTCATGCATAGTATACTAATAGTGCTCGCACCTTGTCCTAATTAGCTTGGGTTAACACGGATTATCATTGCATAACATATGTTTCAACCAAGTGTCACAAAGGGGTACCTCTATGCCGCCTGTACAAGGGTCTAAGGAGAAGGTTCGCATTGGATTTCTCGCTTTTGATCATTCTCAACTTAGACACCTATACCGGGACAACATAGACAACAGATAATGGACTCCTCTTTTAATGCTTAAGCATTCAACAACAGTTAATATTCTCATAAGAGATTGAGGTTTCATGTCCACACTGAAACTTCCACCATGAATCATGGCTTTAGTTAGCGGCCCAATGTTCTTCTCTAACAGTATGCATACTCAAACCATTTGATTGTGAAAACCGCCCTTACTTCAGACAAGACGAACATGCATAGCAACTCACATGATATCCAACAAAGGTAAAAGAGTTGATGGCGTCCCCAGAAAACATGGTTACCGCTCAACAAGCAACTTACTAAGAAATAAGACACATAAGTACATATTCTTCACCACGATAGTTTTTAAGCTATTTTGTCCCATGAGCTATATATTGTAAAGGTAAAGAATAGAAATTTTAAAGGTAGCACTCAAGTAATGTACTTTGGAATGGCGGAGAAATACCATGTGGTAGGTAGGTATGGTGGACACAAATGGCATAGTTTTTGGCTCAAGGATTTGGATGCATGAGAAGAATTCCTCTCAATACAAGGCTAGGCTAGCAAGGTTGTTTGAAGCAAACTCAATTATGAAATGGTGCAGCAAGACTCACATATAAACATATTGTAAGCATTATAAGACTTTACATCGTCTTCTTGTTGTTCAAACACCTCAACTAGAAAATATCTAGACTTAGAGAGAACAATCATGCAAACCAAATTTTAACATGCTCTATGTAGTTATTCATTAATGGGTACAAGGTACATGATGCAAGAGCTTAAACAAGATCTATATGAGCACAACAATTGCCAAGTATCACATTATTCAAGACATTATACCATTTACCACATGCGGCATTTTCCGTTTCCAACCATATATCAATGAATGAGGTAGTTCAACTTTCGCAATGAACATTTAAGAATAAAGCTAAGAACACACGTGTTCATACGAAACAGCGGAGCGTAATATCTCCAATATAAAGGATTTTGGGATCCAATTTTATTCAAACAAAACAAAAACAAAAACAAACAGACGCTCCAAGTAAAGCACATAAGATGTGACGGAATAAAAATATAGTTTCACTAGAGGAACCTGATAATGTTGTCGATGAAGAAGGGATGCCTTGGGCATCCCCAAGCTTAGACACTTGAGTCTTCTTAAAATATGCAGGGATGAACCACGGGGGCATCCCCAAGCTTTGACTTTTCACTCTTCTTGATCATATTGTATCATCCTCCTCTCTTGACCCTTGAAAACTTAATCCACACCAAACTCGAAACAAACTCATTAGAGGGTCAGTGCATAATTCATATATTCAGAGGTGACATAATCATTCTTAATACTTCTGGACATTGCACAAAGCTACTGAAAGTTAATGGAACAAAGAAATCCATCAAACATAGCAAAACAAGCAATGCAAAATAAAAGGCAGAATCTGTCAAAACAGAACAGTCCGTAAAGACGAATTTTAAAGTGGCACCAGACTTGTTCAGATGAAAATACCCAAATTGAATGAAAGTTGCGTACATATCTGAGGATCACGCACGTAAATTGGCAGATTTTTTCTATTTTTCTACAGGGAATTCTTCCCAGATTCGTGACAGCAAGAAATCTGTTTCTGCGCAGTAATCCAAATCTAGTATTGGCTTTACTATCAAAAACTTTACTTGGCACAACAATGCAATAAAATAAAGATAAGGAGAGGTTGCTACAGTAGTAAACAACTTCCAAGACTCAAATATAAAATAAAGTGCAGAAGTAAAAACATGGGTTGTCTCCCATAAGCGCTTTTCTTTAACGCCTTTCAGCTAGGCGCAGAAAGTGTGTATCAAGTATTATCAAGAGATGAAGCATCGACATTACCTTGGGCTTTATGCATACCCTTCTTATTCTTTTTCTTACTCTTTGGTTTAGGGAATACATGTCTACCTCCGGGTGTAGAGGTAAATTTTAGGGTGCCTTCTCCCACATCTATGATTGCTCCCAATAGTTTCAGCAGGGATCTTCCAAGTGTGATTTGTCCTATTCCTACACATTCAATAACAAGGTTATCAGTGGATACTGTTCTTCCAAGAATGGTTGTGTGCACACGCTCGACTATTCCCTTAGGAATTATAACAGAGTTATCAATAAGAGTTATTCCTTCTCCCCCTTCAACGAGTCCCCAAAGTGTCAAAGATTCATAAATACTCTTAGGCATAAGGAAAAATTCAGACATAATATCACAACGGGCATGAAAAGTTTCACCACCAATAACAACTTTAATAGTAGGGTCCCATTTTGAAGGTTCAGAGTTCACTAAAACTTGATCAAGACGGTTACGAACATAACTATAATTTTCTTTCAAGTAAGATGCACTTGTCTCAAGAGTGTTTAATCTATTATAAATGCTAATAAGAGCTGAATCAAAGTTATTAGCTGAACTATGTGATGCAACCAATTTCTTTATGGCATTAAAAGCTTGATCCCCATTGCAATGAAGGAAATCTCCTCCCACTACAGCATCTAAGGCATATCTATAGCGAATCATAAGCCCAAAATAGAAGTTACTAAGGAGCAAACTTAGAGTCATTTGAGGTTCAGCTTTACGATAGGAATCAAAAATTCTAGACCAAGCATCTTTAAAACTCTCCTCATCCCCTTGTTTGAAAGTAAAGACTAATTCCTCAGGTGAGGAAGTAACATGTACAGAGCTAGACATGATAACAAAACAAAGTAAATGCAAGTAACTAATTTTTGTGTGTTTTTAATATAGAGAACAAGACAGTAAGTAAAGTAAAACTAGCAACTAATTTTTGTGTGTTTTGTTTAAGTGCAGCAAACAAAGTAGTAAATAAAATAAAGCAAGACAAAAACAAAGTAAAGAGATTGGAAGTGGAGACTCCCCTTGCAGCGTGTCTTGATCTCCCCGGCAACGGCGCCAGAAAAAGAGCTTGATGCGTGCAGTTAACACACGTCCGTTGGGAACCCCAAGAGGAAGGTGTGATGCAGACAGTAGCAAGTTTTCCCTCAGAAAGAAACCAAGGTTTATCGAACCAGGAGGAGCCAAGAAGCACGTTGAAGGTTGATGGCGGCGAAGTGTAGTGCGGCGCAACACCAGGGATTCCGGCGCCAACGTGGAACCTGCACAACACAACCAAAGTACTTTGCCCCAACGTAACAGTGAGGTTGTCAATCTCACCAGCTTGCTGTGAACAAAGGATTAACCGTATTGTGTGGAAGATGATTGTTTGCGAAGAACAGTAAAGAACAAGTATTGCAGTAGATTGTATTTCAGATGTAAAGAATAGGACCAGGGTCCACAGTTCACTAGCGGTGTCTCTCCCATAAGATAGCAGATGTTGGGTGAACAAATTACAGTTGGACAATTGACAAATAAAGAAGGCATAACAATGCACATACATATATCATGATGAGTACTATGAGATTTAATCAGGGCATTACGACAAAGTACATAGACCGCCATCCAGCATGCATCTATGCCTAAAAAGTCCACTTTCAGGTTATCATCCGAACCCCTTCCGGTATTAAGTTGCAAGCAACAGACAATTGCATTAAGTATGGTGCGTAATGTAATCAACACAAATATCCTTAGACAAAGCATCGATGTTTTATCCCTAGTGGAAACAGCACATCCACAACCTTAGAACTTTCTGTCACTGTCCCAAATTTAATGGAGGCATGAACCCACTATCGAGCATAAATACTCCCTCTTGGAGTCACAAGTATCAACTTGGCCAGAGCCTCTACTAGCAACGGAGAGCATGCAAGAACATAAATAACGTATATGATAGATTGATAATCAACTTGATATAGTATTCAATATCCATCGGATCCCAACAAACACAACATGTAGGATTACAAATAGACGATCTTGATCATGATAGGCAGCTCACAAGATCGAACATGATAGCACAATGAGGAGAAGACGACCATCTAGCTACTGCTATGGACCCATAGTCCAGGGGTGAACTACTCACACATCGATCTGGAGGCGATCATGGCGATGAAGAGACCTCCGGGAGATGATTCCCCTCTCCGGCAGGGTGCCGGAGGCGATCTCCTGAATCCCCCGAGATGGGATTGGCGGCGGCGGCGTCTCTGGAAGGTTTTCCGTATCGTGGCTCTCGGTACTGGGGGTTTTGCGACGGAGGCTTTAAGTAGGCGGAAGGGCAGGTCAGGGGGCCACACAAGGGCCCCACACGCCAGGGCCGCGTGGCCAGCACCTGGGCCGCGCCGCCCTGTTGTGGCGGCGCCTCGTGGCCCCACTTCGTCTCTCCCTCGGACTTCTAGAAGCTTCGTGCAAAAATAGGCCCCTGGGCGTTGATTTCGTCCAATTCTGAAAATATTTCCTTTGTAGGATTTCTGAAACCAAAAACAGCAGAAAACAGCAACTGGCTCTTCGGCATCTCGTCAATAGGTTAGTGCCGGAAAATGCATAACAATGACATATAATGTGTATAAAACATGTGAGTATCATCATAAAAGTAGCATGGAACATAAGAAATTATAAATACGTTTGGGACGTATCAAGGACACTGCTTCTGTTCTGTACTGTTGTGCCCCATGGTTATGCAGATGGTAGCCATGGGTGCGGTCTCCTCTCCGATGCGAGGTGAGCCGTGGCAGTGGCTTCTTCTTGCCGATTGCTGGGATCTAGTAGCGGGTCCTTGTCGGAGCTCTTTGGCGCGTCGAGGGTGCTCTATGTGCGAGTGCTCAATGGGTGCGTCTCTGCTTTGTGATGCCCTTCGACTCCAGCCGGTGGCACACATGTGTCGCGGCGTCGTCTCGGTCACGTGCGACCTTTCGGCCACACACTCGACAAGGTGGTGTCGGTGCGTAGTGTGGTCTTGGATGCGCGTGGCCCTTCGATTACGTCGATAGTGCAGTGTCGTTGCTGGGTCTCGGCGGACCAAAGCCGTTCGATTACTCCGGTGGGGCCTCGAGCTGGGTTGTCCCTCTAGTGTGTCATCGGGGATCTTCCTTGTGATCGTTGTGCTTGGGTTGCAATGAATATTCTCATCCGCCAACTCCCCTAAGTTTTGTGGGGTGCTCACGTTTTCTCCTCGGTTTTGTGTGTTGTCGATGTGTGTTTTTTTTTCTTTCTTCCTCTCTCCTATAACCTACATGCACTCTGGTTCATTTGAACCTATCTTGTAAAGGCCAAAAAACTTCATATGTTGAATATATGTTTAGGTTGGCTTACGACCGCCGTACTTACAGTTAAAACGAAATATATAGTTGGCTGCCATTGTAGAACACAATACATATTACGTCCTTCTCTGCGCAGTCGTTCAATTGGGGGCATCCAGTTTTATAACGGAAGAGTTTTACTATTTTCTTAACGCAAATAAAGTAGCTAAGAGTATCTCTAGTAGTGTCCGTATAAACACGAACCGAAAACTCCTAGTTTAGTCTCCCGAATTATTTGGTTTCGATGATTTTAGTTGTGGCGCAGAACCGAAACTGAAAACACGAACTAAAAAATAGAAATCAAGTCGCGGGAAATTTTGCTCCGATCAACGTGCGAAATGAAACGAAGTTTTTGCTCCGATCGAGCTAGATTCAAACATAATTTACATATTCGACTCAAAATACGTACTAATCATACACCTGCTGATGAGGACATCCATACTACACTACTACCTCCGTCATTGCAAGATGAAGACGATGCTGCTGTAAAGCTCAAGACCAATGAAGTCAGGATTGGACCAATGACACGAGCTCGTGCGATTGAATTTGTTCCTAAGTCCTACTTTGATCGATAAGAACTTTATACTACCTAAGTCGTATTACTTATGTATGATCAGGTATGAAGAGGAACCCAGCATCGCACGAGGAGGAGAGGAGCACCTGGATAAGAAGATGGACGTGAAGCTGGACATGGAGCTGGACATGAAGACATCCCATGGACGCGCGAGGGAGGAGCGGGAGGCATGCGCGAGAGGAGGAGAAGCAGTCCAGGCCGGCAAAAGGTCCGGTCCGACCGGCCGTGCCGCCGGACCATCCGGTCCCAGGCCCGGTTCACCCGGCTGCCACGAGGGACCCGGCCGGTCCAAACCGAACATGGCGCTTGTGCCAGCCGGACACTATCTAGTATGCCCGGAACCATCGTCCGGTCACCACCCGGCGCCAGGCGCGGTTTGAACCGGACCGGCCCCCAGGCCGGCCAAGTCCGAGTCTGTCTCAACCAGATCTATTCTGGGTCGGTTATTTTCGTACTATTTTCGATCTAAGGTCGCCCTGAACCCCTATATAAGTGCCCATGACGCCCCCAAAGTAGCTTTAGACCATGTTTAAGATAAACCCTAGTTCATAGTTGATTGGTTTGCAACTCTATTGAATTTCTACACCATATTGTATCGGTTTGGTGTTGAACCTCTGAAAGTCTTGTGTGATCTGCTGTTCCATTGGGAATTAGACGGTTGCAACTTACCGCTTCGTGGTCGGCGGCTACGTGCGCAAGTGTGTGGAGTTGCGAATATCTTGCAGGGTTGAGAGTTGTTGCATTGGCGACAGGGACCAATCGAGAGATCTCGTTGCGTCATACAAATTATCATCAAGTTATCTCTGCTGTGTTCTTCGTGTGTTCATCACCATCCGCCTCGCTTACTGAGAAGATCAGGCCTCCCCTTATCATCTTGGTATCAGATTTCAGTGTTTCCTCGGTAAGCCATCCACAATCCACCCCATAGTTGAGTTGTGAGTGTTTTTCTATCCAGAAAAAGCCAAAAAAAATATTAGGGTTAGGGTTTGCCATAACCTTAGATTGCACTAATTTCGAGTTTTAGTTGCTTTTCGTAGTTGTTTTTGCGTATCTTTTTCTTGCATCTAGTATTGTTAGGGCTTGTGTTTCCGCTTTCATCTAGAGTCAGTTTTTGTTCCTCCGAGTCCACATAGCATACAATGTGTTTCTCCAAACCATAGCCACAGCCTTTCGATATACGTGACTAGGAACTTTCCCAGAAGAGACTAATTTTACCGCTCGAGAGGCTGCTCATTAGGGTTTTGGTGCTTTGCATTATCTGTTGGCCGTGTTATCAAGGATTTGAGTCATAAAATCAAAAAATAAAAGAGAAAATAGAAAAAGAAGCAAAAAAGAGTTACATAGCTGCGTGTGTTACAAAAAGAAAATCCAAAAAGAAAAGGTGTGAAGTGCTAGTAAGATCAAGTGAAGGCCTAGTTTACTTTTCTGCACCTGTAATTGAGCAATCTTGTGCCTATTTCGTTGAGCTTTGCTAGTGTCTCTCGAGTGCGTTGCAACCTTTCATCCAAATAGTTGCATTGCCACATTTATCACCTTGTGTGAGTATCATTGGTTGTCTACGGTCAGTGCTAGAGCTTATTATTGGTGCAAATAGGTAGCCTACCTACGGCCCCACATATATCATGCTTTGCCATGTGATTTGTTCTTATACCCTTGATATTCGCTTCGCTACATCCGTGCACTAGTTATCCCTACAAGTGGTAAGCAATACTAATTCACTTTGGAGCGGTAAGATTTCCTTGTCTTATCAGTTTTGAGTGAGTTGTGAGAGTACCACCATATATTTTTTTGATTTAGTGCACTAACCTACTAACCATGTCTACTAGTGATGCCAAAATTGTTAACCAGGAAAACAAGAATTCCGTTGATATAATGACATGGAGGGAATATGAAGCTCTTCGTAATGAGATGCGACGTGAATTCCGCACTCAGGATGATGAGCTTAGGGGAACGGTCCAAGGGATCTCCCAGAAGCTGGATGCTACTAATGAGACCGTCACTACAATGAAAAATCAAATGACGGATATCCAGCGCAGTCTTCAAGTTTTGCAACTGGCTGTTGACAATCTTACACAACAACAGCAACAAGAAGAAGCAGAAGACCCTGATCATCGGGATGAAGCACCTGGTCTTGGTGTTGGACGTGGTAACCGCGGTCGTGGTTTCGCTGAACTCGGACGCCATGGTCGTGGGTTTGAGGAAGAAGATGATTTGGGTAAGCCCAAGTTCTCCATACCCAAGTTTGAAGGAGGAGCTGATGTTGAAGAATACCACACTTGGGAGCTGAACATTGAGATGTTATGACGCTTACATGACTATACTGAAGATAGGAAGGTCAAACTGGCTTCCTCAGAATTTGATGGCTATGCATTGCGTTGGTGGGATGGAATTACACGTACTCGTCAAGAAGATAACGAGCTGCCAGTTCGTACATGGCGTGAGATGAAGGCCATTATGCAAGCTCATTTTGTGCCCACTAATTATTTGCGTACCATATATGATAAGTTGACCCTATTGAGACAAGGTGTGAAGACTGTTGATGAATACTTCATGGAGATGGAGATGCTTATGCAGCGTGGCCGTGTCCGTGAGTCACTTCAGATGACAATGCAGCGTTTCTTACATGGTTTGAAGTATGATATCAAAGGCATTGTTCATCATCACAGTTACACTACTATGAATGAGTTGTTGCATCATGCAAGAGAAGCTGAAGCACAGTTGGCTGAAGAAGCGCAAATCAAAGGTCGTGCTACGGGAGCTGGGCGCTACACGCCTAGGGTGCCTCCATCTACGGCGCCTGTGTCATCATCGCGCCCCGCACAGTTTCCCACTTCGTCTAGGAAGCCGGTTTCCAATGTGTCCAACACAAAGAAGTCCGAACCTGCTGCAAGTTCAAGTGGTTCGAGCATGTCTACTGCGCGCAACCGTGATATGGCTTGTCATACATGTGGTGGCAAGGGTCACTTCAAGAGAGATTGTCCTAACCGCAAAGTCATGATTATCAATGAGGACAATGAGTATGAGACTGGAGATGATGTTGATCCATATGCTCCAGACGATGATGACTATGATACTGATGGTGTAGATGCATATCCGTCTGATGCCCGCACTATTGTTGTGTCTCAGCGTGCTCTAAATGTGTTGCCTAGTGCATCTACTCAGCGTTGCAATTTGTTCCAAACAAAGGCTTTAGTTGGTCCTGACAAGGCTTGCAAGGTTAATATTGATGGCGGGAGTAGTCGCAATTTAGCAAGCAATGAGTTGTGTACCAATCTGAAGTTGAAGTATCTACCGCACCCGCATCCATACTATATTCAGTGGTTGGGCGACAATAGTGAGATGAAGGTAAACCACATGGTGTGTGTTGAGTTTGAGATTGGGCCGTATAAGGATTCCATTGATTTTGATGTGGTTCCTATGACGGTGTGTCACCTACTATTGGGTCGGCCTTGGCTCTATGACCGTTATGTGCAACACAATGGCCGTGCCAATACATATCACTTGGAGTTCAAGGGCAAGAAAATCAACTTGCAGCCTATGTCACCACAACAAATTGTCAATGAATCTCGTCAGAAAGTTGAAGTAAACTTGGAGGATGCATCTATAGATAGGCGAGAGAATTGTAATATCGTGAGTGATATAACGAAAAGTGAGAGACTAAATTCCTTAGTGCTTTTAGCCACCAAAGAAGATATGAGAGAATTTAGTGAGGATCCTACAGTCATGCCTCTCGTGCTCATGTACAGGGGTACGATTTTGGTTTCTAACGACATGACCCCTATTCCTCTTGGTGTTTCTAATGTTTTGCAGGAATTCAGCGACGTGTTTCCAGAGGAGGTACCCGCGGGACTACCACCATAACGTGGTATTGAGCATCAAATTGACTTGATCCCCGGAGCTTCGCTGCCCAATAGGGCGCCATATAGAACGAACTCCGAAGAGACGAAGGAGATACATAATAAAGTACAAGCGCTACTCGACAAAGGTTATATTCGCATAAGCCTTAGTCCTTGTGCTGTTCCTATTATTTTTGTTCCTAAGAAAGATGGTACATGGCGTATGTGTGTAGATTGTAGAGCAATAAACAACATTACTATTCGATATCATCATCCTATTCCCCGTTTAGAGGATATGCTAGATGAATTGAGTGGTGCTGCTGTTTTCTCTAAAATTGATTTGCGTAGTGGTTATCATCAAATTAGGATAAAAGAGGGGGATGAATGGAAAATAGCCTTTAAAACAAAAATTGGTTTATATGAGTGGTTAGTAATCCCTTTTGGTTTAACTAATGCACCTAGCACTTTCATGAGACTGATGAACCATGTTTTGCGTGATTTTATTGGCAAGTTTGTGGGTGTGTACTTTGATGATATATTAATGTACAGCCGCAATGAATCTGATCATACTATACATATTCGACATGTTTTGCAAGTGTTGCGTGATAATAAACTCTATGGTAATCTTGAGAAGTGCATATTTTGCAAAGATAAGGTCATATTTCTGGTTTATGTTGTCTCTAAGCATGGAGTAGAAGTAGATGTGTCTAAAATTGAAGCTATTCAAAAGTGGCCTACTCCCATGAATGTGGGTCAAGTAAGAAGTTTTCATGGTCTAGCTGAGTTTTATAGAAGATTTGTGGCCAATTTTAGTACTATTGCTGCACCTTTGAATGATTTGACTAAAAAGGGTGTTGTCTTTGAGTGGGGCGCAGCCCAAGATCATGCATTTGATGAACTGAAACGATTGTTAACTTCTGCACCGTTACTTGCACTTCCTGATTTCAATAAACAATTTGAGATTGAATGTGATGCTAGTGGTATTGGAATTGGTGGTGTGTTGATGCAAGAGGGTCGTCCAATTGCATATTTTTCTGAGAAACTTTTTGGTGCTAAGTTGAACTATCATATATATGATAAAGAATTGTATGCTTTAATTAGAGTTCTTGAGGTTTGGCAACATTATTTGTGGCCAAAAGAATTTATCATACATTCTGATCATGAAGCTTTGAAATATCTGAAAGCCCAATCTACTTTGCATAAGCGTCTTGCTAAGTGGGTTGAGTTCATTGAGACTTTTCCGTATATTATTAATCATAAGAAGAGAAAAGATAATATTGTTGCTGATGCTCTATCTAGGAAGAATATGCTATTAACTCAACTTGATGTTAAAATTCCTGGTTTAGAGGTTCTATGTGATTTGTATGCTACTGATCATGATTTTACTGAACCATATCGCTTGTGTGCTATTGGTACAGCATGGGAAAAATATCACATACATGATGGGTTCTTGTTTAGAGCTAACAAACTATGTGTTCCAGAATCGTCTGTGCGTTTGCTCTTATTGCAGGAATCTTATGCTGGAGGGTTGATGGGTCACTTTGGGCATGAGAAGACGCTACTCATGCTAGCTGACCATTTTTATTGGCCAAAGATGAGACGGGATGTGGACAGATATGTGAAGAGATGCATTACTTGCAACAAGTCCAAGTCCAAGCTGAAGCCTCACGGTTTGTATACTCCTTTACCGGCACCTTATACACCTTGGGAGGATATTAGTATGGATTTTGTGTAGGATTTGCCGCGTACTAAGAGAGGCCATGATTCTATATTTGTGGTAGTGGATAGATTCTCTAATATGTCACACTTTATTGCCAGCCACAAAAGCGACGATGCGTCGCATATTGCTAACCTGTTTTTTAGGGAGATTGTACGTCTACGTGGAGTCCCAAAGACTATTGTTTCTAATCGTGACGTGAAGTTTATGAGCTACTTCTGGAAGACGCTTTGGAGAAAGCTGGGGACGAAGCTGCTTTTCAGCACAACTTGTCATCCCAAAACTAATGGTCAAACTGAAGTGGTGAATAGAACATTGTCACAACTGTTGAGATCCATGATCAAGAAGAACCTGAAGGAGTGGGAAGATTGTTTGCCGCATGTAGAGTTTGCTTACAACAGGACGGTACATTCTACCACAGAGTTGTGTCCTTTTGAGGTGGTGTATGGTTTCAAACCCATTACTCCGCTTGATTTGTTGCCTCTACCCATACATGAGAGAGTCAATATGGAGGCATCCAAGAGGGCATATTTTGTGCGAAAGATTCATGTGAAGACTAAAGAGTTGATAGAGAAGAAAGGCAAGAGCAATGCTACAAGAATGAACAAGAAGCGCAAGGAGATTTTGTTCAAGCCTGGTGATATGGTATGTGTACATTTTTGCAAGGATAGGTTCCCGAAGCAACGGAAGTCCAAGTTGCATCCTCGTGGTGCTGGTCCTTACAAAGTGCTTGCCAAGATCAATGATAATGCATACTTTATAGATCTTCCAATTGATGAGTTTGGTGTCAACAATTCTTTCAATGTGGCTGATTTGACACCATATGACGGAGAAGACCTTGGAGCGTCGAGGTCGACGCCTTTTGAATGGGGGAGATGATGAGGACATCCCTACTACACTACTACCTCCGTCATTGCAAGATGAAGACGATGCTGCTGTAAAGCTCAAGTCCAATGAAGTCAGGATTAGACCAATGACACGAGCTCGTGCGAAGCTACTTAAACAACAGGTGAACTTGTTCCTAAGTCATACTTTGATCGATGAGAACTTTATACTGCCTAAATCGTATTACTTATGGATCAGGTATGAAGAGGAACCAAGCATCGCACGAGGAGGAGAGGAGCAGCTGGACAAGAAGATGGACGTGAAGCTGGACATGGAGCTGGACATAAAGACATCTCATAGACGCGCGAGGGAGGAGCGGGAGGCATGTGCGAGAGGAGGAGAAGCAGTCCAGGCCGGCGCCAGGTCCGGTCCGGTCCGACCGGCCGTGCCGCCGGACCATCCGGTCCCAGGCCCGGTCCAAACCGGACGTAGCGCTTGTGCCAGCCGGACACTATCCAGTATGCCCGGAACCATCGTCCGGTCACCACCCGGCGCCAGGCCCGGTTTGAACCGGACCGGTCCGTCCCAGGCCCAGTCGACCGGCCCCCAGGCCGGTCGAGTCCGAGTCTGTCTCGACCAGATCTATTCTGGGTCGGTTATTTTCGTACTTTTTCGACCTGAGGTCGTCCTGAACCCCTATATAAGTGCCCAGGACGCCCCCAAAGTAGCTTTAGACCACGTTTAAGATAAACCCTAGTTCATAGTTTATTGCTTTGCAACTCTATTGAATTTGTACACCATACTGTATCGATTTGGTGTTGAACCTCTGAAAGTTTTGTGTGATCTGCTGTTCCATTGGGAATTAGACGGTTGCAACTTACCGCTTCGTGGTCGGCAACTACGGGCGCAAGTGTGTGGAGTTACGAATATTTTGCAGGGTTGAGAGCTGTTGCATTGGTGACAGGGACCAATCGAGAGATCTCGTTGCATCATACAAGTTATTATCAAGTTATTTCCGCTGTGTCCTCCCCTTATCACCTGCGCGCTAATTTGATCTAAAATTTGCCCCGGAATAGTAACCGGGCTCTACGTGCGGCGGAGGAAGATGGTTTTTGCCGGGGACGATGCCTAGGCGACGACAACTGCGGCCACCTCGAATAGCGCCGCCTCCACGGAGCTTCCGCAGGTGAGGGGAAGAGCCGGCGCGTCTTCGTCGTCGTCGTTGCTGTCTCCACGCGGCGGAAGCGTCGGCAGCGGCGGGCTGCACGAACCGCCGGACGGGGCGTCGACTTCCCCATCACGCACCTCGAAGCGTGTCAGCCGGCGCGCGAACCTGTGGGCCACCCACTTGCGCGCTCCCTCGGAGCACGCCCACCTCGCGCGGTCTGCCTCCGATCGCACAGCTGGCGAACGCGGCGGCGAGCCTCCACCGCTGATTTAGCCCCGTCCCCTACCGTCCCGTCGTGCGCGCGCCATTGCAGACGGAGGGGAGGTCGCGGTGGAGCGGCTAAGGTGAAGACGCGGAAGGAATTTCTCGCCGGAGGAAGAGCCCTTTCGCGGCGGAGCGGCGGCAGCGGCAGCGGGGAGTAGGGTTTTGGAACCCTACTCCCTTCCACGGCCTGTATAAATACAGGGCGACCGTCGCGTTTTCTCGGGGCTCCGGACTGAGTTTACGGGCCAGGTCGTGAGTTCAGGCTCTAGTCTGGGTCACTTCGGCCCGAACCCGTAAACTCACCGGAAAAATACGGTTCCAATCAGTTATTCGGTGTATGTTAGAGCATCCCCAGCCGTTGGGGCTCCCCAGGCCGAAATCCGGCGTTAGTTATCGCCGGATGGATGTATTTTGTGGCCTGGGGAGGCCCATTTTCCCAGCCGCGAGCCCATGGTCACGCACCCACCGCGTGCATAGCGACGGCGCAGTCACCGGGAAGGGCAATCGTCGGAGTGCCCTCGACGCATTGAACCGTCGCAAAGTGGTCTGGAGAGCCCAAACGACTCGTCGGAAACGGCCGAAGTGGCCTCGATGCGAGAACCGCCGTAATGGAGCACGAACTCCGCGGAAGAGTGTAATATCCCAGGTTTAGAGGCAATAAAATGAGAGAACACCAAAGTGTGCATTGCATTCATACATAGAAAATCCGGGGAATTTTCGCGCTTCAAATAAAACTTACCACAGTAACTGAAGTTTCACTTGACTTGCTGGAATTGAAGTAGATCATCAAGTCAAGCGCTATAAACTTCACTGTGATCTTTGTTAAAACCTTGTTTTGGGTAGAGATGATTTGATCTATGAGCTAGATCAAATAGAAGTAGATTTACAACAAACAACACCTTAAGTAAGGATCAACTACAAGATCTTATAAAAGATCTCAACATGCCATTCCTTACAACAACACATGAATAATTATTCAATCCTAAATCAAAGAACACAATTAATTAAGAAAATATTCTTTACTTATCTTATCCATGTCTTCTACTAAATAAATGTTCCTACCATGAGTCACATGGTATATCTTTTCCACTACAATACTTGAATCCATGTCAAGAGAATTCATATTCATTCTTCATTAAACCTTGACCATTCCAACCTTGTTTCTCAACTCATATCATTAAACCTAGAGAAAGGAGAGAATCATTCATGTGCTTATTCTATCCATTGAATAAAACCTAGATTACTATTTAAACCTTATCCAATTGAGGTACTTGTTGATACTAACCAATGATACAAGAAATATAAGTCAAGTACTAAACCCTATTTGACCTAGCTAAAACTTGATAGTAAGTAAGAACCTATTCTTCTAGTAATTATAGAGAGGCAAGTGTTGTGATCATTACAACTTGGTAATGATCATAAATCCTAGAGGAACCCTACCTATTCAGAAGAGCTCAACCTAAAGAGGTATACTCAAGTATATGGACTTATACTGAATCTTGGAGATAGAACCATAATTCACCAATGGATTGTTATGAGGCCAATACTTTGATCATTACAAATTGGGTAATGATCATAAACCCTAGAGAATCCTACCTTATAAATTGAGATGATAAGATAAACCTATATATGTGATTCATAGATGTCATTCTCCACATAAAATAATAAGTATATCACTAGTAGTTAATCCCAAACCAATCCTCATGCCTTGTGTAGAGGAGTAATCCTAGCCAATTAAATATACCTAGCTTATGATCATAGTTCAAACCTAGTTGTGTATCACTTGGGTGATCACTACTAAAACCCTAAACTACATGTGAATTCCAACCCATGGATTACTTTGGATTATAATTACAACCCTGCCATACCTCATGCCTATTTTTACTTCAATTTAGTGAAGCTTATGCAAAACCCTAAACCTTTCATGTAGTATCCACCCCACCTAAAATATCATGTCCCCACTTGTGTATCATGGATCACAAATATAAATCAATCCATCTATACTTAGGACTAAATGCCTTTGGTGAGTAGAGTGAACCAATATTCAATTCTATTTTGCTTCCCAAGTACTTACTTTGGGAACAAAATGAAATAGTAGTTTATAAAATAGAATCACCACAAGAGCAATTGAATTAACCATGAGGAATATAGGATTCATCCTAAATAATTTAAGTCAAAGTTGGATTGATGATTATAGAGGTTATATCACCAATCTTCTTAAACCCTAAGAACTATCATACACATCAAATCATGAACCAATCCCATTTCCTTTACCATTTGTTAAACCCTAGCCATAATTAATTTATATATGAACAATCAATATGGTTAAGCACTTGAAAAATATAAGATGTTCACCATTCACATGTTCTCAATTTCAGATCTTTTAAAACAGAATTGATTCCTAAATTTAAAGTGATTGAATTGAACCCTAAAATCCATATCTATTTGAATTTTAACTTGTGCTTTATAAGAACTAAAGTTAATCAATTATAAATGGTTGTTTAAAAACAAAACAATACAGTGAGTAACAGTATCAAATTGTTGTGATATTTAAATAATTTTGAACCTACAAAACAAAGCAGAAATCAAATTTGAATTCAAACCAGAAAATAGAAAACAAAACAGAATTCAAAATAGAAATTTAAAAGAGAATTGGAGGGAAACTTAACTGGTGGACCTCAGCACCGCAGCAGCCCATCACCACCACGTCCACGCAAGCCCACCAGTAGCCCAGCCCACGAACCAAGCACCAGCCCACCGTACCGATTCGCTTTAAGAATCGTGCGAAGAAGGAAGCCACCTTCTTCTTCTTCCCCGGCGATGACAGCGCAGAGGTGAAGTCTCGGCCACGTCCTCGATGTCGATAAGAACAGCCCGGACCTCGTCAGACGTCCCAGAGCTCGACCGCATGACTTTGGAATCCGTTGCCAGTAGGATTATCAAGATTCCCGCCCAGAAACCCTAACTAGAACATCGCCGCATCCTGGACGCTCACCGCCAAGCATCGTCGTTGAACCAGACCGTGCTTGGAGCTATAAATAGGTCGGAGAGATCGCCACGGCTCGAGAAACCCTAGACTCCCATCCTTATCCTCCCTCGTTTCCTAATTCTTCCTCTAGCTGCAAGTCTCTGTCACCGGCGACCTCCATGGCGCCGTCGATTGAGAGCATCCCGGAGTCCGTGCAGTGGCTCGTTGGAAGCGCCAGGCCGCGTAGAGCATCCTGGAGGAGCAGAGCGTCAAGGGGAGCTCGGGATCAATCCAATTTCGCCGTTCCCTTTCTCAGTACATCGCCAGCAATGGTCAAATCAAGCTCAACTCCAGCAGTCATCGTCGTCGCCGACCACACCTTGAGCTTCACGGTGAGATTCCGCATCTTTAGAGCCCACTTTTGTTTCCTGGCATCAACCGTAGCCGTATTTCGATATCTCGCCGGAGTTCATGGCCGCGGTAGTCCTCGTCGGAGCTAGCTCCGGTGGTCATTTCGGAAAGGCATCATCACCATCGAGTTTAGAATGTCGAGGAGGTCCAGAAAAACCTATTGGAGCGTCCCGGGGAACCCTAAATCGGCGGCGCCACCGTGCCCTCGCCGCCGGCGGTTAAAAGCTGGTGCGGTCAACAGCCCCAGTCCACTTTGACCAGTCGTTGCCTGTGTGGCATCCGACGTGGAGACAAGCCCCACTCGTCAGTCACAGTAGTTAGGCAGTGAACCGGTATCTTTAGCATTTTCGTTTTATTTCAAATTCCAGTAAATGTCTGAAACTTTGAAAAATCATAGAAATTTCATTTCAACTCAGAAAAATGCAAATAATATATCAAAATGCTCACAAAAATAAACTCTATTCAAATAAAATATAAAACAAAAATGTATGTCAAAATAAAAATTCACTTATTTTTAACCTTATTAATTATGCCATTTCATTTATTCAAAATATAATTTGAATTCAATAATTAGTGAAGTTTCAAAATTAAATATTAGTTATTCAGTAACTAAGTAAAATGTTAGGATTAATTTTCTTTATCATATTTGCATTAACTTAATTATTAGTGGTAATTCATAAACCCTAATTTGCAAAGTACTATATTCTATTTTCTTTAAATAATAATAACTCAAGAAAATATTATAAGCCAATATTATTTGGTAATTCAAAACTTATTTAATTAAACATCTTTAGTTAACAAGTTAATTATTTTAAACCTAATAACAATTATTAAACCCTGATTCTTAATTAAACCAAAATAGGAGTTACCCTAATTATTAATTCTTGTGAAAATTAATAAAATGCTAAAACCATTATTAATTTGTTTCAAAATAATTAGTGACCACATCTCTATTGTCAATCATCATTTTAGGAGATGTACCATAATTTAGAAACCCTAGTTTTAATTTAAGTAAGACATTGATCTCATTATTTCATGTATTCATCCATAGTAGTTGCAAACCTAAAACCCTAAGGATTTAACCCATGTGATCATTGCACTTTAGTAGTAACTCTAAAACCCTAATTTTGTGTCACATGTGATCATGTGAGATTCACTTGACATATAGAACCCTAATAAGCCACAATTGAATGTATGCTTAGGATCCACTAGCATAGGACCAAGTCACATAAGATTATCATTTCATGTTCCATATGCTTAGTTAAAACCTATATGATTCACTAGTGCCACCTAGGTATAAACCCTAACTTGTTAATTGGATTAGTACCAATGATCACTACCCTATATACCATACCATTAGAATCAACCTCAACCATCAAACCCTAGTAGAACCATAATAATAAACCCTAGTACCAACCTTGTGTAGCAAATCACATGCTCCTATCCAACTAAACCCTACTTAGGAAATGATAAACCACTTAGCTTAGAAACTATTAGAGATTACTTAGTAAAGCAATTGTAAAACCATAGTAAACCCTAATAGGTACTTTATAGAACCATCTTAAATAACCATCCTTTGATATGATACCATAATCAACCATAGTAATAAACCTGCCAATACTTGTTGTATATAGAACCAACTCAACTTAAGAACCCAACTAGTCCCTATTAGAAAACTAAATGAATCCAATAGTAAACCCTAGAAAGCCATAGCTCCTATGTATAGTAGTTCATATTCTTATTTAACATGTTCTTCAAAAGTTATTCTTTTGAAGTACAAATGTCAATCCAACCTTAGAAACCTAATCCTTATTTGAAATGCTTATTAGTTCTTAAACAACATGTTCTTCAAAAGTTATTCTTTTGAAGTATAGTATAAGTAATCATCAACCATGTTCTATAGAACTTAAAAATTGACAACTGTTCTTTACATATTATTCCACCACTATTCTTTATGTGAGTACTTGTTATAATGTCTTATATCACTTGGTTATGATGCTAATATAACCAAACCCTAATAAGAACCTTGTTTGAGAACCATTCTAAAAGTGCAACACACCCTAAAGAAATCTTTACAACTCATCCATCCTAAATCATCGAGGTTAGGTTACGCTCGGGACGATTGCATCTCATACTATGCATTATAGCATCTTTGACAGTTCTTTAAACATTGTCCTTACCGGACAATGATGGTATTTTAGAATTTGGAGTTATCACGTATCGAAGCTTTTGCCTGCATAATCTTGCAGTCAAGAAAGGCAAGTTCATCGCTTGCTCATGTCATTTGATTATTTGTATCAAACTATATGCAAAGTACTATTCTTATCACTCATGCATTGAAAAGGAAAGTATTATTTTACAATTATGAATATGACTATGTGGTGGGCAATGGAACCATGGTATGTGTTGATATGGTGGAGGTTCCATTGCATGGGTTATATCACCCTAGGATTAATTACCAATGCCGTCCAGTGATTCTAGCGCCGTACATATCGCGTTATCCATAAGATCTATAATGGCTCTGGGAAGTCACCATATCTTTTCCCTTCGCACGCCAACGGATCGGAGAGCCGGTGGGGTCTTTGAGGCACACTAATAGGTTGGGAAATCCTTTTAAATCCCCATCCATTAGTGATGATAAGCTCTTCGATCTATGAGGGATTGTCCGGAGTACACCATGAGTAAAGCCGTATTATCGGGGGAAGTCTACTGGAGGTGTACGGTTGGACAAAAGGGTGGGTTTGCAGGGTCGCGGAGAAGGCAGTGATTGGCTTGGATCTTATACTGGGCCTCACACCAAAGGAAGTGTGGACGGGGACATACTCTCGGCCGGCAACATGGTTAAGATCTCTTGTGGGGTAAAGTAACGCACCTCTGCAGAGGGTATCAAGAATTGTGACTGTCACTCCTTGTTCCGGGAAGGGAACTGCGAACGCGGCAGGAAAGGAACTCCACGAAGTTCTAGTCAACATGTGAAGACTGACGGGCATAGTTTTCAGAATAAAATAAACCTTTTGAAGAAATGTTTATGAAAACTTGCATTGGCCTATGACTTTCTGGTCTATGGCTGTAGCTAGTGCATGATACACCTATTTCCTAATATGAACTTGTTGAGTACGCTCGTACTCATTCTATCTCGTTTGAACCCCCTTCTTAGATCAAGGCACCGAAGGAGAAACTACCGTGGAACTCGAAGACAAAGAGGTCAACTGCAACAAGATGAAGAATCCAATCAAATAAGTCGATGGAGTCAACTTCTGCATCAGCTATAATGGAAACCTAGATTAGTAATAGAAGGGAACCTTTCCCTAATCCTAGCACCTAAATAGCTAGAGTTCTATAGCAAGCCAATTAGCTCTTAAACTTGAGTTAGCTATAAGATAGACTACGAGTCGTTCTTCTGGAGCTTTATTTGAAGTTTTACCTCACTGTAAAGTAGGAGGCTGTGTGGATCTTATGTAAACAGTTCGTGTGTACTTCTATAGACATACCTTGGACTCGCATATGTTTCTGTTGTACCACTCTGAGAGATGTAATATGAGTGGAACGGTGTTTCACTTGTGTTATGTCAACGACTTGTGTACTACACCATGCAGTGGTACGCTGGGTCACCGCAGCTGGTATCAGAGCAAATGCTTTGACCCTAGGATTAAAACCCTTTAAAGGAGACCTATAGGTTTGGTAGCGTCTATAGGAAGTAGTATTAGCTAAGCCAACTATGTTAAACCAATTATTCTTTTGACTTGAGATGGGTATTCACTTGAGAATAATCCTGACACACTTGAGTCATTTTTTCTTATCTATCTTTCTTAAGTAAAGTTAGTTAGTTATCTTGCTTCATTCCAAATAACTAGAACACCATTGGAGCTTAAGATAATGGGTGGTAGTAGACCACAGTGAAGGAGATATGCCCTAGAGGCAATAATAAAGTGGTTATTATTTATATCTTTATGTTTATGATAAATGTTTATATATCATGCTAGAATTGTATTAACCGAAACATTAGTACATGTGTGATATGTAGACAAACAAGAAGTCCCTAGTATGCCTCTTAAACTAGCTTGTTGATTAATGGATGATTAGTTTCATAATCATGAACATTGGATGTTATTAATAACAAGGTTATGTCATTGTGTGAATGATGTAATGGACACACCCAATTAAGCGTAGCATAAGATCTCGTCATTAAGTTATTTGCTATAAGCTTTCGATACATAGTTACCTAGTCCTTATGACCATGAGATCATGTAAATCACTTATACCGGAAAGGTACTTTGATTACACCAAACACCACTGCGTAAATGGGTGGCTATAAAGGTGGGATTAAGTATCCGGAAAGTATGAGTTGAGGCATATGGATCAACAGTGGGATTTGTCCATCCCGGTGACGGATAGATATACTCTGGGCCCTCTCGGTGGAATGTCGTCTAATGTCTTGCAAGCATATGAATGAGTTCATAAGAGACCACATACCACGGTACGAGTAAAGAGTACTTGTCAGGAGACGAGGTTGAACAAGGTATAGAGTGATACCGAAGATCAAACCTCGGACAAGTAAAATATCGCGAGACAAAGGGAATTGGTAATGTATGTGAATGGTTCATTCGATCACTAAAGTCATCGTTGAATATGTGGGAGCCATTATGGATCTCCAGATCCCGCTATTGGTTATTGGTCGGAGTGAGTACTCAACCATGTCCACATAGTTCTCGAACCGTAGGGTGACACACTTAAAGTTGGATGTTGAAATGGTAGTACTTGAATTATGGAATGGAGTTCGAATATTTGTTCGGAGTCCCGGATGAGATCCCGGACATCACGAGGAGTTCCGGAATGGTCCTGAGAATAAGATTCATATATAGGATGTCATTTTATGTGAAATAAAATGTCGCGGAAGGTTCTATGGAAGGTTCTAGAAGGTTCTAGAAAAGTCCGGAAGAAACCACCAAGGAAGGTGGAGTCCACAAGGGACTCCACCTCCATGGCCGGCCAGCCCTAGTGGGGGTGGAGTCCCAAGTGGACTCCACCATAGGGGGCCGGCCACCCCCCACATGGGAGGTGGGAATCCCACCTTTGGGTGGGAGTCCTAGTTGGGCTAGGTTTCCCCCTCCTATGGAAGGTTTTGGTTTCGGGTCTTATTCGAAGACTTGGACACCAACACTTGGGATCCACCTATATAATGAGGGGCCAAGGGAGGGGGCCGGCCACCCCAAGACCATAGCTTGGCCGCCCCCCTTGAGTGGCCGGCTACCCCTCCCAAACCCTAGCTTTGCTCCTCCACTTCATATTGCCCGCATAGCTTAGCGAAGCTCCGCCGGACTTCTACACCGCCACCGACACCACGCCGTCGTGCTGTCGGATTCAAGAGGAGCTACTACTTCCGCTGCCCGCCGGAACGGGGAGGTGGACGTCGTCTTCATCAACAACCGAACGTGTGACCGAGTACGGAGGTGCTGCCCGTTCGTGGCGCCGGAACCGATCGTGATCAAGATCTTCTACGCGCTTGTGCAAGCGGCAAGTGATCGTCTACCGCAGCAACAAGAGCCTCCTCTTGTAGGCTTTGGAATCTCTTCAAGGGTGAGACTCGATACCCCCTCGTTGCTACCGTCTTCTAGATTGCATCTTGGCTTGGATTGCGTGTTCGCGGTAGGAAAATTTTTGTTTTCTATGCAACGTTATCCTACAGTGGTATCGAGCCGTGTCTATGCATAGATGGTTGCACGAGTAGAACACAATGGTTTGTGGGCGTTGATGCTCTTGTTATCTTTAGTTTGAGTACTTTGCATCTTTATGGCATAGTGGGATGAAGCGGCTCGGACTAACTTTACATGACCGCGTTCATGAGACTTGTTCCTCGTTCGACATGCAACTTGTATTGCATAAGAGGCTTTGCGGGTGTCTGTCTCTCCTACTATAGTAAAGATTCAATTTACTCTTCTATTGACAACATTAGTATCAACGTTGTGGTTCATGTTCGTAGGTAGATTAGATCTATATCGAAAACCCTAAACCACGTAAAATATGCAAACCAAATTAGAGAGCGTCTAACTTGTTTTTGCAGGGTTTGGTGATGTGATATGGCCATAATGTGATGATGAATATGTATGAGATGATCATTATTGTATTGTGGCAACCGGCAGGAGCCTTATGGTTGTCTTTAAATTTCATGTTGAGTAGTATTTCAAAGTAGTTGTAATAGTTGCTACATGGAGGACAATCATGAAGACGGTGCCATTGACCTTGGTGCTTCGCCGACGATGATGGAGATCATGCCCGAAGATGATGGAGATCATGTCCGTGCTTTGGAGATGAAGATCAAAGGCGCAAAGACAAAAGGGCCATATCATATCACATATGAACTGCATGTGATGTTAATCCTTTTATGCATCTTATTTTGCTTAGATCGCGACGGTAGCATTATAAGATGATCCCTCACTAAAATCTCAAGATAATAAAGTGTTCATCCTTAGTAGCACCGTTATCAAGTCTTATCGTTTCGAAGCATCTCGTGATGATCGGATGTGATAGATTCGATAAGTACATACAACGGGTGCAAGACAGTTTTGCACATGCGGATACTAAGGTGGCCTTGACGAGCCTAGCATGTACAGACATGGTCTCGGAACACGTGATACCGAAAGGTAGAGCATGAATCATATGGTTGATATGATGAACACTTTGAGTGTTCGCCATTGAAATCACACTTTTTCTTGTGATGATCGGGTTTAGGTGCGGTGGATTTGGTTCGTGTGATCACTAAGACAATACGAGGGATATTGTTTTGAGTGGGAGTTCACTTAGGTTTTTAATTATGTTGAATTAAAATTTGAACTCAATATGTCATAAACTTAGTCTAAACTATTGCAAATATATGTTGTAGAGATGGCGTCCCCAATCAATTTTAATCAGTTCCTAGAGAAAGAGAAACTTAAGAGCAACGGTAGCAACTTCACCGACTGGTTCCGTCATGTGAGGATCTTCCTCTCTGGCGGAAATCTGCAATTTGTGCTTGATGCACCGCTAGGTGACCCTCCTGCAGAAGATGAATCCGATGAAGTAAAAGCTGTTTACGCAACTCGGAAAACTCGGTACTCTCAAGTTCAGTGTGCCATCCTGTGCAGTTTGGAATCCGATCTTCAAAAACGTTTTGAGCACCATGATCCTCATGAGTTGATGAATGAGCTGAAAGCTATATTCGAGACTCATGCGGCAGTGGAATGCTATGAAGCATCGAAACATTTCTTCAGCTGTATGATGGAAGAAGGCAGCTCCGTTAGTGAGCACATGCTCGCCATGACCGGGCATGCGAAGAAACTCAGTGACTTGGGAATAGTGATTCCTAACAGACTGGGGATTAATCGTGTCCTTCAATCACTGCCACCAAGTTACAAGAACTTTGTGATGAACTACAATATGCAGAACATGAACAAAGAGTTACCTGAACTCTTTGGCATGCTAAAAGCTGCTGAGATTGAGATCAAGAAAGAGCACCAAGTGTTGATGGTCAACAAGACCACCAGTTTCAAGAAACAGGGCAAGTCTAAGGGAAAATTCAAGAAGGGTGGCAAGAAAGCTGCCACGCCTCCTATGAAACCTAAGAACGGCCCTAAGCCTGATGCTGAGTGCTATTACTGCAAGGAGAAGGGACACTGGAAGCGTAATTGCTCCAAGTATTTGGCAGATCTGAAGAGCGGCCTTGTCAAGAAGAAGAAAGAAGGTATATCTGATATACATGTTATAGATGTTTATCTCACTAGTTCTCGTTCTAGTACACAGGTATTTGATACTGGTTCGGTTGCTCATATTTGTAACTCGAAACAGGAACTAAAGAATAAACGACAACTGCTGAAAGATGAAGTGACGATGCGCGTTGGAAATGGATCCAAGGTCAATGTGATCGCAGTCGGCACACTTCCTCTACATCTACCTTCGGGATTAGTTTTAAGCCTAAATAATTGCTATTATGTACCTGCGTTGAGCATGAACATTATATCTGGATCTTGTTTAATGCAAGACGGTTATTCATTCAAGTCTGAGAATAATGGTTGTTCTATTTTTATGAATAATATCTTTTATGGTCGAGCACCACAAAAGAATGGCTTATTTCTGTTAGATCTCGATAGTAGTGATACGCACATACATAACATTGATGCTAAGCGAATTAAACTTAATGATAATTCTACTTATATGTGGCACTGTCGTCTTGGTCATATTGGAGTGAAACGCATGAAGAAACTCCATACTGATGGATTACTTGAATCACTTGACTTTGAGTCACTTGATAGATGCGAAGCATGTCTAATGGGAAAAATGACAAAGACTCCATTTTCTGGTATGATGGAGCGAGCTACTGACTTATTAGAAATCATACATACCGATGTATGTGGACCAATGAGCGTAGCATCGCGCGGTGGTTATCGTTATGTTCTAACCTTCACAGATGATCTGAGTAGATATGGGTATATCTATTTCATGAAACATAAATCCGAAACTTTCGAGAAGTTTAAGGAATTTCAAAGTGAAGTAGAAAATCAACGTAACAAGAAGATCAAATTTCTACGATCTGATCGTGGAGGTGAATATCTGAGTTATGAGTTTGGCATGCATTTAAAGAAATGCGGAATACTTTCACAATTGACACCGCCAGGAACACCTCAACGAAACGGTGTGTCCGAACGTCGTAATCGAACTCTCTTAGATATGGTTCGTAGTATGATGTCTCTTACTGATTTGCCGTTATCATTTTGGAGTTATGCATTAGAGACATCCGCATTCACTTTAAATAGAGCACCATCAAAATCCGTAGAAACGACACCGTATGAATTATGGTTTAATAAGAAACCTAAGTCATCGTTCTGAAAGTTTGGGGTTGCGAAGCCTATGTAAAGAAGTTACAACCGGACAAGCTAGAACCCAAAGCGGAGAAATGCGTCTTCATAGGTTACCCTAAGGAAACTATAGGGTACACTTTCTATCACAGATCCGAAGGCAAAATCTTTGTTGCTAAGAACGGAACCTTTCTTGAGAAAGAATTTCTCACTAAAGAAGTGACTGGAAGAAAAGTAGAACTCGATGAGATTGATGAATCTATACTCATTGATCAGAGTAGCGCAGTCCCGGAAGTTGTACCTGTACCGCCTACACCGGCAACAGAGGAAGCTAATGATAATGATCATGAAACTTCGAACGAGGAAACTACTGAACCTCGCAGATCGACAAGGGAACGTGCCACTCCTGATTGGTATGATCCTTGTCTAAATGTCATGATTGTAGATAACAATGATGAGGACCCTGCGACGTATGAAGAAGCGATGATGAGCCCAGATTCCAACAAATGGCAAGAAGCCATGAAATCCGAAATGGGATCCATGTATGATAACAAAGTATGGACTTTGGTAGACTTACCTGATAGCCGAAAGGCTGTCGAGAATAAATGGATCTTCAAGAGAAAAACAGATGCTGATGGTAATATTACTGTCTATAAAGCTCGACTTGTCGCAAAGGGTTTCCGACAAATTCAAGGAGTTGACTACGATGAGACTTTCTCACCTGTAGCGAAGCTAAAATCTGTGAGGATTTTGTTAGCAATAGCTGCATTTTTCGATTATGAGATTTGGCAGATGGATGTCAAAACGGCGTTCCTTAATGGAGACATTGAGGAAGAGTTGTATATGGTACAACCCAAAGGTTTTGTCGATCCTAAAAATGTTGACAAAGTATGCAAACTTCAGCGTTCAATCTATGGACTGAAGCAAGCATCAAGAAGTTGGAACCGACGCTTTGATAAGGTGATCAAAGACTTCGGGTTTATACAGTGTCATGGAGAGGCCTGTATTTACAAGAAAGTGAGTGGGAGCTCTGTAGCATTCCTGATATTATATGTAGATGACATATTATTGATCGGGAATGATATAGAACTATTAAGCAAAGTGTTAAGGGATATTTGAATAATAGTTTTTCAATGAAAGACCTTGGTGAAGCATCATATATATTAGGCATCAAGATTTATAGAGATAGATCAAGACGCCTAATAGGGCTATCACAGAGTACATATCTGGACAAGATTCTAAAGAAGTTTAGAATGGACGAAAGTAAGAAAGGGTTCTTACCTATGTTACCAGGCAAGGTATTGAGTAAAACTCAAGGACCGGCTACGGCAGAAGAAAGAGAAAGGATGAGTAACATCCCCTATGCTTCGGCGATGAGGCTCTATTATGTATGCCATGCTATGTACAAGACCGGATATAGCACATGCTGTTAGTTTGACTAGCAGATATCAAAGTGATCCAGGAATGGAACACTGGACAGCGGTCAAGAATATCCTGAAGTACTTGAAAAGAACTAAGGATATGTTTCTTTGTTATGGAGGTGACCAAGAGCTCGTTGTAACAAGTTACACCGATGCAAGTTGGAACACCGATCACGATGACTCTAAGTCACAATCTGTACGTGTTTATATTGAATGGTGCTGCAGTAAGCTGGGCAAGCTCGAAGCGGTGCACGGTGGCGAAGTCTTCAACAGTAATCGAGTACATAGCGGCTTCAGAGGCTTCATCGAAGCGGTATGGATGAAGAGGTTCATTGTAGAGCTCGGTGTGGTTCCTAGTGCATTGGACCCATTAATCATTTCTTGTGATAACATGGGTGCCATCGCCAATGCACAAGAGCCAAGGTCACAAAACAGGCTGAAGCAAATAAAGCTGCGTTACCACTCGATTCGCGAGTACATCGAAGATGGAGAAGTAAAGATTTGCAAAGTACACACCGATCCGAATGTAGCAGATCCGTTGACTAAAGCTCTCCCTAGGGCAAAGCATGACCAACACCAAAATGCCATGGGTGTTAGGTATATTACAATGTAATCTAGATTATTGACTCTAGTGCAAGTGGGAGATCAAGGAGATATGCCCTAGAGGCAATAATAAAGTGGTTATTATTTATATCTTTATGTTTATGATAAATGTTTATATATCATGCTAGAATTGTATTAACCGAAACATTAGTACATGTGTGATATGTAGACAAACAAGAAGTCCCTAGTATGCCTCTTAAACTAGCTTGTTGATTAATGGATGATTAGTTTCATAATCATGAACATTGGATGTTATTAATAACAAGGTTATGTCATTGTGTGAATGATGTAATGGACACACCCAATTAAGCGTAGCATAAGATCTCGTCATTAAGTTATTTGCTATAAGCTTTCGATACATAGTTACCTAGTCCTTATGACCATGAGATCATGTAAATCACTTATACCGGAAAGGTACTTTGATTACACCAAACACCACTGCGTAAATGGGTGGCTATAAAGGTGGGATTAAGTATCCGGAAAGTATGAGTTGAGGCATATGGATCAACGGTGGGATTTGTCCATCCCGGTGACGGATAGATATACTCTGGGCCCTCTCGGTGGAATGTCGTCTAATGTCTTGCAAGCATATGAATGAGTTCATAAGAGACCACATACCACGGTACGAGTAAAGAGTACTTGTCAGGAGACGAGGTTGAACAAGGTATAGAGTGATACCGAAGATCAAACCTCGGACAAGTAAAATATCGCGAGACAAAGGGAATTGGTTGTATGTGAATGGTTCATTCGATCACTAAAGTCATCGTTGAATATGTGGGAGCCATTATGGATCTCCAGATCCCGCTATTGGTTATTGGTCGGAGTGAGTACTCAACCATGTCCACATAGTTCTCGAACCGTAGGGTGACACACTTAAAGTTGGATGTTGAAATGGTAGTACTTGAATTATGGAATGGAGTTCGAATATTTGTTCGGAGTCCCGGATGAGATCCCGGACATCACGAGGAGTTCCGGAATGGTCCGGAGAATAAGATTCATATATAGGATGTCATTTTATGTGAAATAAAATGTCGCGGAAGGTTCTATGGAAGGTTCTAGAAGGTTCTAGAAAAGTCCGGAAGAAACCACCAAGGAAGGTGGAGTCCACAAGGGACTCCACCTCCATGGCCGGCCAGCCCTAGTGGGGGTGGAGTCCCAAGTGGACTCCACCATAGGGGGCCGGCCACCCCCCACATGGGAGGTGGGAATCCCACCTTTGGGTGGGAGTCCTAGTTGGGCTAGGTTTCCCCCCTCCTATGGAAGGTTTTGGTTTCGGGTCTTATTCGAAGACTTGGACACCAACACTTGGGATCCACCTATATAATGAGGGGCCAAGGGAGGGGGCCGGCCACCCCAAGACCATAGCTTGGCCGCCCCCCTTGAGTGGCCGGCCACCCCCTCCCAAACCCTAGCTTTGCTCCTCCACTTCATATTGCCCGCGTAGCTTAGCGAAGCTCCGCCGGACTTCTACACCGCCACCGACACCACGCCGTCGTGCTGTCGGATTCAAGAGGAGCTACTACTTCCGCTGCCCGCTGGAACGGGGAGGTGGACGTCGTCTTCATCAACAACCGAACGTGTGACCGAGTACGGAGGTGCTGCCCGTTCGTGGCGCCGGAACCGATCGTGATCAAGATCTTCTACGCGTTTTTGCAAGCGGCAAGTGATCGTCTACCGCAGCAACAAGAGCCTCCTCTTGTAGGCTTTGGAATCTCTTCAAGGGTGAGACTCGATACCCCCCTCGTTGCTACCGTCTTCTAGATTGCATCTTGGCTTGGATTGCGTGTTCGCGGTAGGAAAATTTTTGTTTTCTATGCAACGTTATCCTACACACAGTTGGTATACAATACATGGTAGTCCAAAGAGAGGATACAACCATAAGGAAGATATCCTATTGGAAGAAGTATACCAATGCAAGTTATAGTTAAGTAAGAGTCATTAAAAATGTCAAATGGCTGATGTTAAGTAAGGGAGATAAGTTATATAAGGTAGTATATGTCTATGATGAGTCAATCATAGGAGGTAAGGAAGAGTGATAGGAGTTACATGAGTCTACTTTCAATAATAAACTAGGTACTCATATATGATTCACTTGAGAATCATGGTATGATGGAATAGAACATCATAAGTACGATAACAAAAGGATGATAAGGAGTAGGATTTAGGGAATAGTTCGAAAGCTTAGGCCTTAAAATCCTGGAAACTGTGTCAAGAATGTTAGAACCATAGTCCTTAATTTAAAGAAGGCTTATTTAGAGCATATCACATAGAGAAATCCTAGAGTTATAGGTGGTATATTCGAAACAATCATGTGTTTAGAGTAGACATTTTAGAACTAATTGTATTATAGGAAGTAGTCCTCAATAGCACATATATATGGTATACTATTTTTTAGTGCTTCCAAAGAAAACTAGGTTAACTTCAACTATCCCAGGCCATTTTATTTCAAGTTTGTCTCATTGCAAATGTGCAATTAAGATAAATGTTGAGACCACTAGTAGAAATTCACATATTGTGCTAAGTATCACAACCTAAACCTATCTTATGTGGTGTTATATACTACACATCTGATCCTGATGTTTAGGGATGTCTTACCCAACTAATATATTCAGGCATATAAGGATGTGTATTATAAGCACAAAGCTGAATCTTCTTGGATTTTATTGGATTTTCATTGATTGACTAGATCCATACATGAAGTTTGACTTTGATATGCAAATGCATGTTGCAATATCAAGCTCTTACTTGATGTTATAGGTCTAGAGGGTAAAGGTATTCGTGTGAGGAAGTGACGAATTCTGAAGATTTTGGAGTCAAGATGAAGGTTCACTTAAAGAAGGAAGTAAAAATTGTGGGAAGCAACCACAATACTCTAAAGGAAGGACCAATCCAAACTCACTTCTATCCTTAAACAAGGAGTACTTCAACATGGAAGTATCATGGAAGTGAGAAAAATAGTGAATATGGAGCAGTAGAAGTGGAGCCATATTCCTTATGGAAGAAGGGAATGCAAGTGAAGTCACTTACAATACTATTTTCATAGTGTCAACAAGTGGTTATCTTGCAAAACAAACCCTAGAAGAAGGAAAATAGACAAGTGAAGTCGTAGCTGGTATAATAAGACCGCAGCTTATATAGGATAACCATGAAGAGAAGGAATGTAAAGTGAGGTATATCTTAACTAAAACTATGTAAGTAGCCACAGCTGGTAGGTAGATATTACCTAAAACCATAACATAGTCACAGCTGGTATCCAATAAGTCACATCTGGTACTAGGTAGTCTGCAGCTGGTACCAGATAGTCCACAGCCTGAACATTTCTTTACCCTAAAAGAAAGGGGGATTCCGCAGCTAGTATTTCACAGCTGGTATTCCTTAGCTAATAAATATTTAGTCGGAGGATTCGCATTGGATACCCACAACTGTGTGGATACACTGCCAAGAATTCTTCGTGAGACTTGAGAAAGGTACAAAATATAAACCAGACTTAAACCAACTACCTAACCTTGGAGTTTAATGATTAGAAGAAAGGAAGTTGGAAGAAATCATTGAATGAGAAGTATTAAGATATTATTGGTAGTGTGATAGATGGAGAAAAAGGTCTGAACTGAAAGGAAGTCCGATCTTATTTTTATAAGGTTGTTGGGAAGTACCCATATAATAGTACTCTCAGGAGGATGTCAGACCAGAAGCCGAGGTTCATATCTCGAGGAAGTAAGAGTTAGACCTTAACTTGAGTGGGTAATTGTAATTACTCGAAACCAAGATAACTCAAGTAAGTTGAAGATAATGAAGTTGGATGAAGAAGATATCAGAGGACAATCAAAGCCTAAGAAAACAAGAGACCGAAGAGTTTGACCATACCAAAACTAATGATTATTAGAAAGATTCCTTTCATGGAACCTAAAGAAACCAAAGGGAAGATAACTAGTATAAACTAGAAGCCATGATTGGATGGACTAAATGAGTCTAATCCATTCGTAGGACTAGAGAACCAGGACCATGCCTATTGTAAATACCTTACTAAGTACCATCACTTTCGTTATGGTAGTAAGGGACAACAATACATTACTTTAAACAAATCCTTTAGAATTAAGGTTTGGACACCGCAGCTGGATTATCGCAGCTGGTAGAACCAAGTTTTTAGTACCCAAATAGGAAGATGTCACCAGAGCCATTAGTAAAGTCCATTAACACAATAAGATGTCTTAATCCAAGAATCTTTGGATAGTAAGCCTATAAGCGTAGAGTGCTGGAAGAAATCATAGAATAGAAGAAAGTATCAGTGCCAGACATCAGAAGACTTCCGGAAGGATCTGGACAAGGGATATAATCAATTATATCTAATGTGATCACCATGGAGTTGAAGGATGGTGATCTGTTCAAGACATTTCCACATTTCGAAACCTGAGAGCGTTCGAACTTCGGGACGAAGTTCAGTTTAAGGGGGAGATGCTGTAATATCCCAGGTTTAGAGGCAATAAAATGAGAGAACACCAAAGTGTGCATTGCATTCATACATAGAAAATCCGGGGAATTTTCGCGCTTCAAATAAAACTTACCACAGTAACTGAAGTTTCACTTGACTTGCTGGAATTGAAGTAGATCATCAAGTCAAGCGCTATAAACTTCACTGTGATCTTTGTTAAAACCTTGTTTTGGGTAGAGATGATTTGATCTATGAGCTAGATCAAATAGAAGTAGATTTACAACAAACAACACCTTAAGTAAGGATCAACTACAAGATCTTATAAAAGATCTCAACATGCCATTCCTTACAACAACACATGAATAATTATTCAATCCTAAATCAAAGAACACAATTAATTAAGAAACTATTCTTTACTTATCTTATCCATGTCTTCTACTAAATAAATGTTCCTACCATGAGTCACATGGTATATCTTTTCCACTACAATACTTGAATCCATGTCAAGAGAATTCATATTCATTCTTCATTAAACCTTGACCATTCCAACCTTGTTTCTCAACTCATATCATTAAACCTAGAGAAAGGAGAGAATCATTCATGTGCTTATTCTATCCATTGAATAAAACCTAGATTACTATTTAAACCTTATCCAATTGAGGTACTTGTTGATACTAACCAATGATACAAGAAATATAAGTCAAGTACTAAACCCTATTTGACCTAGCTAAAACTTGATAGTAAGTAAGAACCTATTCTTCTAGTAATTATAGAGAGGCAAGTGTTGTGATCATTACAACTTGGTAATGATCATAAATCCTAGAGGAACCCTACCTATTCAGAAGAGCTCAACCTAAAGAGGTATACTCAAGTATATGGACTTATACTGAATCTTGGAGATAGAACCATAATTCACCAATGGATTGTTATGAGGCCAATACTTTGATCATTACAAATTGGGTAATGATCATAAACCCTAGAGAATCCTACCTTATAAATTGAGATGATAAGATAAACCTATATATGTGATTCATAGATGTCATTCTCCACATAAAATAATAAGTATATCACTAGTAGTTAATCCCAAACCAATCCTCATGCCTTGTGTAGAGGAGTAATCCTAGCCAATTAAATATACCTAGCTTATGATCATAGTTCAAACCTAGTTGTGTATCACTTGGGTGATCACTAATAAAACCCTAAACTACATGTGAATTCCAACCCATGGATTACTTTGGATTATAATTACAACCCTGCCATACCTCATGCCTATTTTTACTTCAATTTAGTGAAGCTTATGCAAAACCCTAAACCTTTCATGTAGTATCCACCCCACCTAAAATATCATGTCCCCACTTGTGTATCATGGATCACAAATATAAATCAATCCATCTATACTTAGGACTAAATGCCTTTGGTGAGTAGAGTGAACCAATATTCAATTCTATTTTGCTTCCCAAGTACTTACTTTGGGAACCAAATGAAATAGTAGTTTATAAAATAGAATCACCACAAGAGCAATTGAATTAACCATGAGGAATATAGGATTCATCCTAAATAATTTAAGTCAAAGTTGGATTGATGATTATAGAGGTTATATCACCAATCTTCTTAAACCCTAAGAACTATCATACACATCAAATCATGAACCAATCCCATTTCCTTTACCATTTGTTAAACCCTAGCCATAATTAATTTATATATGAACAATCAATATGGTTAAGCACTTGAAAAATATAAGATGTTCACCATTCACATGTTCTCAATTTCAGATCTTTTAAAACAGAATTGATTCCTAAATTTAAAGTGATTGAATTGAACCCTAAAATCCATATCTATTTGAATTTTAACTTGTGCTTTATAAGAACTAAAGTTAATCAATTATAAATGGTTGTTTAAAAACAAAACAATACAGTGAGTAACAGTATCAAATTGTTGTGATATTTAAATAATTTTGAACCTACAAAACAAAGCAGAAATCAAATTTGAATTCAAACCAGAAAATAGAAAACAAAACAGAATTCAAAATAGAAATTTAAAAGAGAATTGGAGGGAAACTTACCTGGTGGACCTCAGCACCGCAGCAGCCCATCACCACCACGTCCACGCAAGCCCACCAGTAGCCCAGCCCACGAACCAAGCACCAGCCCACCGTACCGATTCGCTTTAAGAATCGTGCGAAGAAGGAAGCCACCTTCTTCTTCTTCCCCGGCAACGACAGCGCAGAGGTGAAGTCTCGGCCACGTCCTCGATGTCGATAAGAACAGCCCGGACCTCGTCAGACGTCCCAGAGCTCGACCGCATGACTTTGGAATCCGTTGCCAGTAGGATTATCAAGATTCCCGCCCAGAAACCCTAACTAGAACATCGCCGCATCCTGGACGCTCACCGCCAAGCATCGCCGTCGAACCAGACCGTGCTTGGAGCTATAAATAGGTCGGAGAGATCGCCACGGCTCGAGAAACCCTAGACTCCCATCCTTATCCTCCCTCGTTTCCTAATTCTTCCTCTAGCTGCAAGTCTCTGTCGCCGGTGAACTCCATGGCGCCGTCGATTGAGAGCATCCCGGAGTCCGTGTAGTGGCTCGTTGGAAGCGCCAGGCCGCGTAGAGCATCCTGGAGGAGCATAGCGTCAAGGGGAGCTCGGGATCAATCCAATTTCGCCGTTCCCTTTCTCAGTACATCGCCGGCAATGGTCAAATCAAGCTCAACTCCGGCAGTCATCGTCGTCGCCGACCACACCTTGAGCTTCACGGTGAGATTCCACATCTTTAGAGCCCACTTTTGTTTCCTGGCATCAACCGTAGCCGTATTTCGATATCTCGCCGGAGTTCATGGCCGCGGTAGTCCTCGTCGGAGCTAGCTCCGGTGGTCATTTCGGAAAGGCATCATCACCATCGAGTTTAGAATGTCGAGGAGGTCCAGAAAAACCTATTGGGGCGTCCCGGGGAACCCTAAATCGGCGGCGCCACCGTGCCCTGGCCGCCGGCGGTTAAACGCCGGTGCGGTCAACAGCCCCAGTCCACTTTGACCAGTCGTTGCCTGCGTGGCATCCGACGTGGAGACAAGCCCCACTCGTCAGTCACAGTAGTTAGGCAGTGAACCGGTATCTTTAGCATTTTCGTTTTATTTCAAATTCCAGTAAATGTCTGAAACTTTGAAAAATCATAGAAATTTCATTTCAACTCAGAAAAATGCAAATAATATATCAAAATGCTCACAAAAATAAACTCTATTCAAATAAAATATAAAACAAAAATGTGTGTCAAAATAAAAATTCACTTATTTTTAACCTTATTAATTATGCCATTTCATTTATTCAAAATATAATTTGAATTCGATAATTAGTGAAGTTTCAAAATTAAATATTAGTTATTCAGTAACTAAGTAAAATGTTAGGATTAATTTTCTTTATCATATTTGCATTAACTTAATTATTAGTGGTAATTCATAAACCCTAATTTGCAAAGTACTATATTCTATTTTCTTTAAATAGTAATAACTCAAGAAAATATTATAAGCCAATATTATTTGGTAATTCAAAACTTATTTAATTAAACATCTTTAGTTAACAAGTTAATTATTTTAAACCTAATAACAATTATTAAACCCTGATTCTTAATTAAACCAAAATAGGAGTTACCCTAATTATTAATTATTGTGAAAATTAATAAAATGCTAAAACCATTATTAATTTGTTTCAAAATAATTAGTGACCACATCTCTATTGTCAATCATCATTTTAGGAGATGTACCATAATTTAGAAACCCTAGTTTTAATTTAAGTAAGACATTGATCTCATTATTTCATGTATTCATCCATAGTAGTTGCAAACCTAAAACCCTAAGGATTTAACCCATGTGATCATTACACTTTAGTAGTAACTCTAAAACCCTAATTTTGTGTCACATGTGATCATGTGAGATTCACTTGACATATAGAACCCTAATAAGCCACAATTGAATGTATGCTTAGGATCCACTAGCATAGGACCAAGTCACATAAGATTATCATTTCATGTTCCATATGCTTAGTTAAAACCTATATGATTCACTAGTGCCACCTAGGTATAAACCCTAACTTGTTAATTGGATTAGTACCAATGATCACTACCCTATATACCATACCATTAGAATCAACCTCAACCATCAAACCCTAGTAGAACCATAATAATAAACCCTAGTACCAACCTTGTGTAGCAAATCACATGCTCCTATCTAACTAAACCCTACTTAGGAAATGATAAACCACTTAGCTTAGAAACTATTAGAGATTACTTAGTAAAGCAATTGTAAAACCATAGTAAACCCTAATAGGTACTTTATAGAACCATCTTAAATAACCATCCTTTGATATGATACCATAATCAACCATAGTAATAAACCTGCCAATACTTGTTGTATATAGAACCAACTCAACTTAAGAACCCAACTAGTCCCTATTAGAAAACTAAATGAATCCAATAGTAAACCCTAGAAAGCCATAGCTCCTATGTATAGTAGTTCATATTCTTATTTAACATGTTCTTCAAAAGTTATTCTTTTGAAGTACAAATGTCAATCCAACCTTAGAAACCTAATCCTTATTTGAAATGCTTATTAGTTCTTAAACAACATGTTCTTCAAAAGTTATTCTTTTGAAGTATAGTATAAGTAATCATCAACCATGTTCTATAGAACTTAAAAATTGACAACTGTTCTTTACATATTATTCCACCACTATTCTTTATGTGAGTACTTGTTATAATGTCTTATATCACTTGGTTATGATGCTAATATAACCAAACCCTAATAAGAACCTTGTTTGAGAACCATTCTAAAAGTGCAACACACCCTAAAGAAATCTTTACAACTCATCCATCCTAAATCATCGAGGTTAGGTTACGCTCGGGACGATTGCATCTCATACTATGCATTATAGCATCTTTGACAGTTCTTTAAACATTGTCCTTACCGGACAATGATGGTATTTCAGAATTTGGAGTTATCACGTATCGAAGCTTTTGCCTGCATAATCTTGCAGTCAAGAAAGGCAAGTTCATCGCTTGCTCATGTCATTTGATTATTTGTATCAAACTATATGCAAAGTACTATTCTTATCACTCATGCATTGAAAAGGAAAGTATTATTTTACAATTATGAATATGACTATGTGGTGCGCAATGGAACCATGGTATGTGTTGATATGGTGGAGGTTCCATTGCATGGGTTATATCACCCTAGGATTAATTACCAATGCCGTCCAGTGATTCTAGCGCCGTACATATCGCGTTATCCATAAGATCTATAATGGCTCTGGGGAAGTCAGCTGTATCTTTTCCCTTCTGCACGCCAACGGATCGGAGAGCCGGTGGGGTCTTTGGAAGGCACTGCCGCAATAGGTTGGGAAATCCTTTTAAATCCCCATCCATTAGTGATGATAAGCTCTTCGATCTATGAGGGATTGTCCGGAGTACACCATGAGTAAAGCCGTATTATCGGGGGAAGTCTACTGGAGGTGTACGGTTGGATAAAAGGGTGGGTTTGCAGGGTCGCGGAGAAGGCAGTGATTGGCTTGGATCTTATCTTTGGGCCTCACACCAAAGGAAGTGTGGACGGGGACATACTCTCGGCCGGCAACATGGTTAAGATCTCTTGTGGGGTAAAGTAACGCACCTCTGCAGAGGGTATCAAGAATTGTATTGTCACTCCTGTTAGGAAGGGAACTGCGAACGCGGCAGGAAAGGAACTCCACGAAGTTCTAGTCAACCTGTGAAGACTGACGGGCATAGTTTTCAGAATAAAATAAACCTTTTGAAGAAATGTTTATGAAAACTTGCATTGGCCTATGACTTTCTGGTCTATGGCTGTAGCTAGTGCATGATACACCTATTTCCTAATATGAACTTGTTGAGTACGCTCGTACTCATTCTATCTCGTTTGAACCCCCTTCTTAGATCAAGGCACCGAAGGAGAAACTACCGTGGAACTCGAAGACAAAGAGGTCAACTGCAACAAGATGAAGAATCCAATCAAATAAGTCGATGGAGTCAACTTCTGCATCAGCTATAATGGAAACCTAGATTAGTAATAGAAGGGAACCTTTCCCTAATCCTAGCACCTAAATAGCTAGAGTTCTATAGCAAGCCAATTAGCTCTTAAACTTGAGTTAGCTATAAGATAGACTACGAGTCGTTCTTCTGGAGCTTTATTTGAAGTTTTACCTCACTGTAAAGTAGGAGGCTGTGTGGATCTTATGTAAACAGTTCGTGTGTACTTCTATAGACATACCTTGGACTCGCATATGTTTCTGTTGTACCACTCTGAGAGATGTAATATGAGTGGAACGGTGTTTCACTTGTGTTATGTCAACGACTTGTGTACTACACCATGCAGTGGTACGCTGGGTCACCGCAAAGAGCAACCGCCGCTCTCTTCGTCGAGAGAGCGGCCGACGCCATTCATCTGTTCTCTCCTCACCATCCTCCGTCAACCATGAGCGATCTCTCTTGGCCATCGGACACCGACAGCGAGGGGAAGCCGCCTGGATGGCGCCATTGGTGGGATAAAGCTGCATCGTCCAGCAGCGACGATTCCCCCCCGCCGGCCAGCGAGGACGAATGGGATGACGACGAGGAGGACGAGGAGGAGGACGAAGGGGCCAAGGAGCAGGCCGAGGAAGAGGCCGAGGAAAAGGAGGAGGAGGAGGACGAGGAGGATGACGAAGAGGCTGAAGACACTGACGAGGAGGAGGACCCAACTTCCTCCGACGAGGAGGTGACGAGCCGGAAGCGTCGCCGCCCCGACGATGAGGCGGGGCCATCTAGGAAGAAGAAGTAGTTTAAGTTTGTTTTCAAGTTTTTATATGTAATTTTTATGTTCATTCGAATTATATTCGAAATATATATAATCTATCTATGTTGCACCACTTGAGAGTTCAAAGCTTTCGTTCGACGGGGGTATTGCCGTAGATCGGGAAGACGTAGATCGGGAAGACGAGGGTATTGCCGTACAAACCTAGGCCATTGTCGCCGACAAGTTGGGGCCACGCGCGCTTTCGTTTCGTCCGGAGTCCCCGAGCGCTCCCCGGGGGGCCGGGGATGGCGTGGGCTCGCCGGATGGATGGAGGGCCAAATCCGGACGAAAACGAGGAACCGGGGGCGCAACTGGGCCGAATTACGCCGTCCGGATGGAAAAAACGCTCGCCGGGGGCTTGTTCGGGGGACGAGTGGAGTTGCTCTAAGAGAAACTATAGCAGATATGCTAAATTAGAAACTATAAAAACGCGAGCACGTTAAAAATGTGAGCACATGCTTAAATGGAGGCAGCGCATGTAAGCCCATGTACTACGTGGGTTCGGTTCAAAGGAAATTGTGTCAGACGACCATGCCTCGCCTATGTACGCGTACGCGTAGAGAGATGGCGGCAACACGGTTGGTCCACCTCTTTGCCGCGCACTTCTTTTTGCCCTCAGACCGCACCCATTTCACGTGCTCCTCGATGGGTGTCGCAGGATCTTGCATCTCCTCGCGGCGAGGCGCTGCCGGCTCCTATCCAAAGTGGCGGGATGTGGTGGATGTGGTATAGGTGGGGCAGGATTGATCGTTGGAGATAGCCTAGGGCAGCGGCGGAGCGGTGGATGCAGCGGTACAAAAATAGGGTTTAAGCCCGTTTCCGTCGCATCGACCACTACTTGCAGCGGTCTACGAATGCGAGTTCGCGTGCCCCTATGAATTCTTTTCGAGCCAGAAATTAGTAGATATCATATTTGATATGCGGTCTAAACCGAGCCAAAACCATGAACCCACCGAACTTTTACATTTTTGAACCGTTTTAGGGTATCAGAGTTGCTCCAAGCAGCCACCACTTGTAATCCCACAAGGCGAATGTCCCGTCTCGTGTCTCCCTCCATTGATGTGATAGCTTCCATTCCAGAAGCGTCCACGAGAAGGCCCGATATTGGCCGTCAGAGCAAACAGTAACCAATTCATTAAACCAGCTTCCCTTCTCGCGCTCGCGTCGCGTCACGCGCGTTGCATGCATTCGGTCGATATCAAGGCGTGCGCCGACAAGCCGCTGCACTGTATCTCCGTCATCACCGGCCATGTGATGTCGGTATTCAAGCTCCCTAAACAAGTAATTAAAGGGTTCACGGATGTTAACCCATTACTGGTGGGGAGATGATGATGATCAGAAGCATATGCATTGGTTTGCGTGGTGAAAAATGTGTGTTCCGAAGAAGAAAGGAGGTATGGGCTTTCGTGATCTACATTGTTTCAACTTCAGCAATGTTGGCTAAACAAGTCAGGAGACTGTTGTGTGAGCCAGAATCTCTATGTGCTAGGGTATTGAAGGCAAAATATTGCCCCTCATGGGATATCCTTAACGTTGAGCTAAAAAAAGGGGGTCTTCCTATACTTGGCAAATATTTGGGCTGGAATCCAAACTTTTAAGAGGGGATGTGTATGGAAATTTGGTAATGGAGAGGATATTAATATCTTGGATGATCCGTACACTAGTGGAAAAGAGGCCTTTCGTCCCACCCTTTAGTCCCCGTTTTGAACCAAACCGGGACCAATAGGGGGTATTGGTCCCGGTTCATCATGAAAACCCTTTAGTCCCGGTTCGTTTGGACCCTTTAGTCCCGGTTGGTAATACAAACCGGGACTAAAGGGTGGTCTATGGGGCAAAACCTGTATTCATATGTACCAATACATTAGCAGACCTGACTGTTACTACACAGATACAGACTCCGCTATTCTAGGAAATCCTCTTCCTGAAGATGAAATCTCATCTATGGAATTGGGTAAGTTAAAACAGGAGCACATTGTAAAGAATGCATACTTCTTAGCACCAAAAAGTTATACGTTACTTACACCCACTGGTGATATAATTATAAAGCACAAGGGTCTAGCTAAAGACTTGGTTGATTATGAATGGTTTGTCTCACAATACTAATACGAACCGGGACTAAAGGGTTTTTTGCCTCCCCATGCACCTCCACCCCCCCCCCCCCCCCGTGGATCGCCTTTTTTAACACTGTAAAATAGAAAAGAAAATGATACAAAATTCAAAAAATAAAATATTTTCGGATTCTTGTATGTTATGCAACCTACTATTAGGGAAAATTAACAAATTTGAATTTTCACTTATTTTGCAAAAATGTTTCGAAAAATGGTAAAACCGCAATAACTTTTGCGTACGACGTCGAAAAAAAACGTATAATATATCAAAAAAATGCTGGGAAAAAGTTACATCCGAATTCACCGGGGTTTACCCGGTTAGCCAATTTTTAGATTCTCAAAATTCCAAATGAAAATATGAAAGCAGGAAGATTTTAGTTTTTGCCAGAAATTCGGAATTTTCTTTTTTAAATTTTTTTAAAATAATAATTACATCATGCATAAAGATTACTATTACTTAACCATAAAGTTAGCCAATTTTTTAGATTTGCAAAAAAAAATTAAAAAATAATAAATTAAAAAAAACAATTATAATACAGATTTAAAAAATTATAATTATAATACCATTACCACAACATGTACGTTATTAGTTTTGTTTATTAAAATAATTATTTGGAATTCGAATAATAAATAAGTGTGACATCGACCAACATGTTAATAGGATTGATATGATACTAGTATCACAACATGCGCGCGAAGCACTTGGAAGCGGGATGGGAAAGGAACTTGGAAGTTAAGCGTGCTAGTGCTGGAGTAGTGGGAGGATGGGTGACCGAGCGGGAAGTTGGACCACGAATAAGTAATTTGACTAGAGATTAAGTGGAGTTAGAAACTAAACTAGTTAAATAACTGAAATACTAGAAATTCTGAAAAAATAGGAAAAAAAAGAGGAGCGAAAAATAATTGGGAACCAAATAGATAAAAAAATAACGAAATAACCTTTAGTCCCGGTTCGTGTTACAAACCGGGACTAAAGGGTTTTTTCCTCGACGCGCGCCAGCAGCCCACGTGGCGGGACCTTTAGTCCCGATTTGTTTTACAACCGGGACTAAAGGGGGGACCTTTAGTCCCGCCTAATTGGTCCCGGTTTGGAAACCGGGACTAAAGGCCCAAATGAACCGGGCCTATAGCCCCGTTTTCCACTAGTGGTATGGATCCCCTCTATCTCTTCGCGGAAAATCCTAACCCCTCCTGTCAACTCAGTACATGTGAGAGTCTCGGATCTGATTGACCAAAACTCTAGTACTTGGAATTAATTAACCCCTCATCTGAGCTACTTTATTCATTGTTGATGTCAATAGGATCCTCAAAATCCCGTTGGCTGTGGGAAGGATGGAGGATTTTGTCTCATGAAACTACACTAAAACTGGAATTTTTACGGTGAGGTCGGCATATTACACGGAATGGAATCATCAGCATGGGAGAAAGGTTTTACGCACTAATGCTCAGGGCACTGCTGAGTCAAATCCTGTTTGGAGCAAATTATGGTCGCTGAAGGTTTCTTCGAAGGTTAAAATTTCGGGTGGAGGTTACTACATGGAACTATACCATGCAATTTTGTTCTTGCTAACACGCACATCATCACGAGTAGTGTGTGCATGACCTCTGTGTGAAATTTATTGTGAAGATACTCTTCACACTTTTTTCCAATGTCTCGGGGTGTGCGGATTGTGGGAACACCTCGGATTACTGAGCCAGGTGGAGGAGATGATTAGTGTTGATAGAGCTGGATCAGGGGTACTTGAGGTGTTGGTGATCCAACTAGACGGCCGGGCACAACTTTTTCATGAGGTGTGAATGAAGGAACTAATCCTTACAACCTGTTGGTACACATGGCGGCAGTGTCGTCAAGCACATGATGAGAACATCACGACCACGGCTAAGTCAGCTCAGGTCATTGCTGCGATTACTACAAATTATTTCAGATCTCAGAAGAAGCATGTGGTACTTCGCCGTGAAGGCTAGGAAAAACCGAAGGAGGGTTTCTGCAAAATAAATTTCGATGCATCATTTCATGTGGATCTATATTGTGGTGCCACCGGTGCTGTTATTCGAGACGACATGGGGACCTTTATCGCATGTAGCAACTGTGGTCTATCATTTGTTGCGGATGCTAACTACTGGCGAGGCGACATCTCTACGCGATGGCCTCCTTCTAGTAGGACAAGTTGGTTGCACCAAACTCATCGTATCTAGCGATTGCATGGAGGTTGTGGACAGAACGCAAAAGGGAGGTGAATCTATTGGGGCACCTGCTGCACTATATGAACAGTGTGCTTTCCTGGCGTGTGGCTTTTCTCAAATTAGTTTTACTCATAGTTATAGGGAAAGTAATAGAGTGGCTCATTTGTTAGCTAGTAAGGCGGAGGGACCCCATACCGTTTGGGTGGAGGGTCCGCTAGATTTTATCTTTGAGTCTCTTACAAACCATGTAATTTTGTTTGATAATTAATAAAGTTGTGATGATGACTTTCCCAAAAAAAACCACTCCCAAACTGAGTAGCGTGTCATTTTATAACCACGTGGCTCATTGCATCTATCATGGGCCCGTCTTCTTGGAGTTGTGGGCTAAGTTGTTAAGAGTCCACAAACTGTAAGTGCTCATGGCCCATAGGCCGTGCTTGGGCATCGGGCTAAAGCCTAACGGCCTACTAGCAACGTGTGAAGCTTTTGCATCCATTACTGTGCAAGGAGAAGAATCCTACTACTAGTAAAGTGATGATGTTCGTGTGATAGTTTTTTTTTTGGATAAAAGTTCTTCCGATTGGTGTCTTCCATTGTACTTATAACACTTCGGGGAGAAAATAGGAGTAGAACATTACGTCCATTCTTGCAATCGTGCAAATGCACAGGATGGAGGCATCAGTTTTACTCCCTCCGTGCAGTTTTATATGAAAAATATGAGATAGTTTGTAGATTCATGTACTTTAGGGCGCGGTGGTGTTGCTGGCTGGGCGAGGAGGATGGCCGGCGGTACATCCCAGGGCCGGGCAGGTGTGGTGGTGGTGGAGATGGTGGGGTGAGGGATGGAGGTGGTCTAGCCAAGAGCATGAAGCTGGATGGCGCGACAAGTCCGGGCTAACGCCTTGTCCTTGGTGGCTGGCCGGCTGGTGCAGCTGGCCGAGACAGACGATGGCGACGGCTTCGGGTACCACTCCCTTCTTGAAGGCATCACCGAGGTGATGTCCTGACATCCTGTCTAGGAAAGCTCCGGGGAAATCCCTAGATCCACCATGATCGGTCAATGACAGCATTCTTGTGTCGTCTTCCCTCTTGAGGGCATCGATTTGGAGCTGCCTGGGTCGGAGGGACCTGTGGAAGTTGGTTGGTGTTGGCGCCACGAGTTGTGTGGCAACGATGACAATGGTGAGCGGATCGGAGTCGTGGCATGTCCTTCGTCATCCCTGCCATGATGGTGAAGTCGATCGGAGCTGCCAGGCGGCTTGTGGCAATGATCCCATTTGATTGGTGCATGCGTCGGTGCAAGGCGTGCAACTTCCTCCTATGAAGGTCACGGTTGAAGTCGGAGCTGCCTCCTCATCGACGTGCTTGGGGGTCAACTGTTTGGCATAGGCTCACCTGGGCTTCGATATCGTTTGCGGCGAGGGTCGCGATGAAGGTCGTCTAAGGTGAAGTCGGAATCGCTGGCTCGTGGAGGAGTGACAACAATAACGCTCGATGACATCATCAACGGTGGTCTTTCTTCTCGATGGCGTGTGTGCTCCGTGTGGGTAGCCAGGTTTGTCGGGTGCTCAGTGTATGTTGTTTTTGGTTTTCGTCCAATTTTCTTCTAAAAATTGGGCACTTTATTCTTAATTAATGGATGAGGCAAAAAATTTACCTTTATTTCAAAAAAAAAAATGTATATAATATACCTTTAGTATGTATGCTCACTTCTTATTTGTATCTAGTCTACTCTGAAAGTCTAAAACGGCCTTGTTGTGGGAGTAGAACGGAAGATTTTTACTGTTTTTGCTAACGCAGAGAATCAGCAGTGCTAATCCCACAACAAGGCTAGTAATTTACAGCGCCGATATCGTACCCAGACTCCACTAGCTCTCGTGTCTCCCTCCATTGATGTGATAGCTTCCATTCCAGAAGCGTCCACGAGAAGCCCCGATATTGGCCGTCAGAGCAAACAGTAACCAATTCATTAAACCAGCTTCCCTTCTCGCGCTCGCGTCGCGTCACATTGCTTCTCACGCGTGCGCGCTGTTCACGCGCGTTGCATGCATTCGGTCGATATCAAGGCGCGCGCCGACAAGCCGCTCCACTGTATCTCCGTCATCACCGGCCACTGCTCCGGCGGGCCTCGGGCGCCACTCGATCGATCGACCAGAGCTAGCTCCCTGCTCCCAGATGCTGCCGAGGCAGACGATCGAGTCAGGCAGGGCACTCATTCGGTTCCGTCCTGCGCGCGCGTGGCCACGTTGGAAGGGAATAGACTTATGTCGTTCCCGCCGTGCAGGTGCAGGGTACTACGTGCTGCATCGCCCCGCTGGCTTAAACCGCCGGCGTCGCGGCCAGCAGTGAGGAATCGCACGGGTCGAATCTACATGTCGAGCCATCGTCGCTGGAAACAAGTCTGTAAATTGTAGCGCAACAGCAGATGCATCCAGCAGCTACCGACTGTTCTTTTTTTTTTCGAGTTGAGGGGCTCTCGCCCATCATTTCATCAAAAATGAAACCAACAAATAATCTGATTTGTTTGGATCACGTCCTTGTACCCATAATTGTCATGCAACTACATTACTCGAGCTACTACCAACAAGTAAGCACGGCATCAGAGAGCACACTCCCCACCTTAAAACTTTTACAGTCTTTTTCGCAACACTACAGGAATCCCCCGAGGTGCCGACGGCCAGCTGCCCTCGGCGGGTGCGAGGGGAGGTGATGGAGACCATACGCCGAGGGCCTGGTAGACGCCGAGGGCAGCCCTCGGTGTAGCCACCTCTACGCCGACGGCATCGGTACGCCGACGGTCGTCCTCCGGAGGTGCCCTGGCGAGGCCGTACGCCGACGGCCCCGATAAAAAGCCCTCGGCGTACGTGGTGGCCGTCGGCGTCTAGCTCCATTCCTGTAGTGCAATGCCAAAATAGCCAAAACCAACAGTGAAGTAAAACTCCAACGCACACATCCATGGTTTTCAGTCTTCATATCACATACACTACTTTCTCTTGTTCGTTTTGATTTCCTGCTTCCACACGCTCATTCTCTAATCTCCTCCTGCATGGCACACATCCCTCGAGGCTAGTGAAGGCCTCGGTTGCCACATTAGACAGCGGCAACCTCAGCTTGACACCCGCTTGCTTTTTTTGATAAAAGGAATATATTAATATCAAAAGATACCAATTACACCCAACCTCTGCAACACCGTAACACACTAATGGCAGTATGGATGCACACAGCCAAAAAAGATAAAAGAAATACCCAAAGAGTCATCCAATACGAAAGTTTACTAGCCATAATGCAAGGACTACTAAGATAAACTCAGTCCGAAACAGCACAATCACTAGTATTCCAAATAGTCCGGACCAAAGCAGCTCTTACCTAGAAACCTCTAAATCCATGGACCAATTTATGAAAACTTACCTGGAACACTAGAAAACTTACCTGGAACACTAGACAGATTGAAGGCAAATTTAATTACTCCCCACAGGTATCTAGCTACTGTGCAATTAAAGAAGATATGCTATATCGTTTCTTTACATTATGTCTGGAAGCTAAACTATAAAGCCTAGGGCATTGGACCATCAAAGGTTTCTCTCCTATACCCAGAGATCCTACATAAGCTAAAAACGAGCCCTTCATTTTCATTAAGCTTTGCCAGAAATGAGATTGGCTTGGTTTTGCATTATAGTTAGTGAGGAAATTATCCTTGAGACCTTGACATATTTATCTGTGAGAATACTCTTCCATAGACCATCACTATTTTCTAATTTCCACAGCCATCTATTGAGCAAGTATTTGTTCATAGTTACTAGATCAATGTCGCGGAAACACCATGTTCTTTAGGATGAACCCAGGTACTTGATGGGGAACTCCAATATCTGGCATTGCAGAACCTCAGTCACCAGCTCCTGCTCCAAAATCCCACCTCGAATGAGTGTTGCCGCGGTCTTTTTGTAATTCATGCGTTGACAAGGTATCAACTTGTCAATGCCTATGGATTGTAGGCTAGGGTTTAGTTGGAAGTAGAGGGTAAGTAGATCTCGAAGGTTTCAGCCGAAAAGTACTCGACGATTATGAAAACTAGGGTTTGTAGACAATGATTCGATTATTTCTTCGTCCCTCGGCTCCCCCTTTATATAGGAGGTGGAGCCGAGGGATTCGTGCTATACAAGTTACAGAGTCCGGGACGGTTTCTAACTCATCCCGCCAGATTACAAATAACACTTCCTATTACAACTCTTGACTTTCCTTGGTATATCTTGGGCTCCCGAATCTTCTTATTCTTCGGGTAGTGGGCCTTCAGTAAACCCCGGGTACTATCTTCGGCAGGCCCATTTGGGATGCCTATGTCAGTAGCCCCCGAGATTTTGCTTGAATCGTAGAATCAGGGAAAATCTCCACTGTTTATTTTTACTCGAAAGCTTTAACTTTTTTTATATTTCTTCACATAAAATTCTATATTGTACAGGGATAATGGTAGTTGGGGCTAGTTCATCTGACGGATCAGGTACTAGTTAACTGCTCTAGTGGCAATCCGCAAAAACCTACTTCAAAATCACGTCCCTGGACATGATCTCGGGATACTGGTGTAAACTTCGACAGGTGCCGCTTAAGGTCTTACCATTCTGTCGAGTCCCAGTCAAATTTATCGGGTACCTAACGCGTCCGTTAGGATTTTTCTTCGTATCTGTTGATACGGATAAAAGTAGCAGAGCGCAGTCTTCGGCGATGCCACGCCCAGCAGAACGGATCTGGGGTCTTACCTTCGCAAATTTGCGGCATTCAGAAATTGATCGCAACTTCGGCGTTCTGAGAATATATTGTCGAGTGCTTTTCCGGCTGTTGGAATGGCACATTTTATCGAGTCAAATATGACTTATATTGCTCTCCCGATGGGAGTATATGTAGAGTTAATTATAACTCGAAATATACTCTCTTGCTTTTCTATTTTTCCTTTGTTAATTCCATCGGGCACGCGAACAGCGTTCCCGATGGGAGTAGCCCCCGAGGCTACAACCAAGAACTTGTGCTTGGTTGTAGGCTCAACATTTTAGTCCACCTTGTCGCTATATTGTCATTATTTCCCAATATGATCTCTTTCTTCTTTTTTTTTTATCTCTCGGGTGCGCGAACAGCGCTCCCGATGGGAGTAGCCCCCGAGGCTACAGCCACGGACTTGAGCTTGGTTGTAGGCTCCGCAATTTCTATATTGCCATACTCGAAATTTTACTTTTTGTCAAAGTAGCCCCCGAGCGTTTGGGCAAAAACTTGTATTTGATCAAAGGCTCCCGAAGTATTTAATAATTCCTCCTGTCGCCAATCTTTTTTTTATTTTTCTTGTCGACATTCTTCCCTTAATGAAAAATGCTTCATCCCTGTTAGTAGTCTTGATTTTTCTGCCTTGTGGGTCCATTGTTTGTACCATGTTGACACGTCGGGCAAGTGGGGGACACACGTCCTCCGCTTTTTCTGGCGCACGTACGATAACGCCTATCTCAGTAAAAATACCTTTTTACCCTTGTATCTAGGAGATCTTTTTCACCACATGATTTCTTCATCCAACGGCACACTGCTTCACCCGATTCTTATATAAACCTTTCTTCAACCTCCGTTCATCCCCTCGCTTGCGCCGCTCATCTGTTCCTCTTCGCAAAAGCTTCCCCTGCGCCCAACTCTCTCTGATCTTCCGCACTTACGAGCATTGCTCTGCCCATTGCCGTTGATGCTACCGCGCACGCGACTCACTCGCCACAGTACTCCGGAATCCAAGATGGCCGCCGAGGATCTTGAGTGGGAGAGATCTAAAATCTCCAACCAGGACATCAACATGCTGAAGAGGCTTGGCCTCATGAAGAAGGAAGACGCCATCCGCTTTCCCAGCGAAGAAAGCTACCCCAAGCCTCCAATGGAGTACCGGGTTAGTTTTGTTGATCACCTCATCCACGGCCTTTCGGCCCCAATTCACGATTTCCTCCGCGGCCTTCTTTTCGTTTATGGGATTCAACTGCACCAGTTGACCCCCAATTCCATCCTTCACATTTCTATTTTCATCACACTTTGCGAATGCTTCCTCGGAATCCCTCCCAATTGGGCTCTGTGGAAACGCATTTTCTGCCTCCGCCGCAACGGCTCCCACAACGTCACTTATAACATAGGTGGCGTTGTTATCTGTGTTCGTACTGATGTCGATTACTTCGACGTCAAATTTCCTGATTCTGTCCAAGGATGGCGCAAAAAGTGGCTCTACATTCACGAAGAAAGCGCCAACTCTGTTGAACACAACATAATTCCTTTCGACGGAAGTGCCAGAATTCAGCGTCGCCGCTCCTGGGATGCCGAAGCTTCCGAAGAAGAGAAAAAGGCGATAGAGGCACTCATGTCTCGTATTCATCAGCTTCAAAACACTCGAGGCAAAGAGCTGTCTGGTGTTCAAATCACTGCCTACTTCCTTAGGATTAGAGTGCAGCCTCTTCAGGCTCGCAAAAATCCCCTTTGGACGTACTCTGGCGAAAACGACGCCAACAGAATCTCCAGTGATCTTTCCTCAAAGGACTTGGAGAAGTTGATTCGAAGACCTTCTCGCCTGGGCAAGGACCCTATTCCTTCCTCTTGTCGCGTGGAACCATACAGCTCCGCCAATCCACTCCCCGAGGTATTTTGTCTTCCCGAGTTTTTATCTTGTTCCGCACTTTCTCTGCACCTCATTGTATTGTCATTTCTTTAATTTTCCTTTTGTCACTATTTTTTACAGAACCATCCTACTATGACTTCCCTTCCTCCTCTTCCTGAGGGTGGAGAAGTCGAAGAACAGGCTATCATTGCCGAAGATACTCAAGGTTCTGCTATTCCCGAAAGTGAAGTCGCGGGTTCTCACAAATCTGCGGCTTCCCATGAAAAAGAAATTGAGTCTGAAGCCAGTGAGTCGACACAATCCCTTCCTCCTGCTGTTTCCCCAAGGAACAAAAGGAAAAGGAATGATGCCGAGGATTCTGGCACCTCTAAGGCTGAAGAAGTTGTTCCTTCCCATCCGAAGGCAGCTTATGATCCTTATATTGAATCCCTCGTCAGCTCGTAAGTCGTCTTTACTTCTCCCTCTTTTTGTACTCGAAATATTTATCTTGTCTTGTTTTTTATGCTGCCGATTTTTTGATCAACAGTGATGACGAGGAAGAAGTACCAACTGTTGACGTAGCTCCTCGAACGAGCACGTCACGCACTGTACTTGCCTCAGACACACTAGTTGAAGGAGAAGAATCTTCGCCTCCTCAACAAAATGTCGTCACCACTACTCCACCATCAAGCCCCCTTGCTCCTTCACCAAAAATGTCAAGGGTTGAAAAGATTGTTGAACCTGCCCCTCAGTTGGGCAATTCGTCGACTCTGCTCTTAGATGATGTAAGTTTATCGATATCTATATTTTTTATTTTGCTTTTTTCACGCCTTCTCGCTCTTTTTCATGCCGATGTTTCTCTTGCTGTGTTCGTCTTGAACAGCCCATGATCAAAGAGCTTCTCCGCATCGGATCCCAATTTATTGGGTACCGTGAATATGCGAACAGAGCCGAAGGTAACGACTTCTATGCTTGCCGTTTTTCCTTGGCTTTTTGCTCCAGTTGTTTGTCGCGATTTTTGATCTTTCTTCTCTCTCTTTTTCATATCTCGACAGAGAAACTTGCAGAGGCCAACGAACGTGCCGACGCACTTGCTCAAAAACTTGAGCAAAGTGAGGCGGCTCGCAAGAAAGCCGAACTCGCTGCTAGCGAAGCCAAGGCCGAAGCTGATGAAGCCAAGGCAAAAGCTGCTGGTGTCGAGGAACTGCAGAAAAAACTTGAGGATGCTACATCTGCCTTAAACGAGCACAAAGCTGCGCAAGCTTCTCGTGAACAAGGAATCCTCAAGCGCCTGAAAACTCAAAGTCGCCGCACTTTCAGTAATTTTGCTGATCCCTTCTATTTTTATGAGAATCGTTGTTTCTTGTCTTTTGACTAATGCTTTGTTTTCTTGACAGCCCAAACAAACCAGGATTTTGATCTGACGAATCCTGTCGATGACCCGCTCCTTGACGCACTTTCCTATCTGGAGCTTCATGGGTCCGAGATTCGTGAAGGTGTGTCGAATGCTAACGCAGTATTGTCGGCATTGTTCCCCTACTTCTTCCCGAAGAAAGAGGAGCCTGCGACTTTCCTTAACCTTGCCAAGATGTTCAATTCACCGGAAGACCTTGGACTGAAGATGCGCCAAGAAAATATGAAGGTTGCCGTTGAGAACACTGTCGCGTTGGTTGCGATGATCAACAGACTATTGACTGGATGAAAGTTGGCGACACCGAGCAGATAGAACAATCAAGGTGGAAGTCGCTGATTAAGGCAGCCAAGCCCAACACAAAGAAGATCTTGGCCTATCTCGGGATTAAACCAGCGTCGACTCCTAGCTCGTCAAGGCCGGAGGTCTAGTTGCATGTCTCTCGTTTTTCTTCTGTTTCTTTTGCTCTTCTCGCCAAAGTAGTCATTTGGCGACACGTACTTCCTTAGCTCCACTGTAATGCCCTTGTAATTATTCCAAGAGATTAATGAAACCTCTGTCTTTGCTTGTTGTTTGATGTTGTCTTATTTAAATTTCAGTTGATATTTGATAACTATACTCCATCTTCCGCTCCTTCCAATGTTTCGCCTTCTTCTTCTCGCGCGAGAGAGCTTTTGCGATATCGCACCTGTCGACGATACCTTGTCGCAAGAACTGGATGAACTTCGACAGCAACTTCAGTATGCGAAGAAGCAAACACTTGTGATGATGGAGCAATCTCGTAAGTCATCTGAAGCCGAAAAAGTTGCTCTTCAGCAAGCTCGCGAGGCCGTGGCTGCTAAGGAAATTGCTGCTTCCGAGGCTGAAAAGGCGACTACTCGAGAAAATTTCATGCTCGAATTGATGAATGAAGCCGTATGAGATATGTCGGGTATGCTTGTTTCATCCTCCGATATCTTTCATCTTCATGCTATGTCTCTTAAAGGTTTCTACTTCGTTGTTTTGATAGGTTCCTTTACCGATGTCGCTGCCGAGGAAGAGAGGGTAAATGCTAGGACGAACCTCCTTGTTAACCTTTCCCTGGACCATGGTTCTTTGTTTTGGGCTACCCCGAGAGAGGACCCGCCAAATTGTCAGCTTTCAGGATCGCACCTCTCAAACTCGTGATTTCCTTGACTTCTGTACCCAGACCTTCTCCATGGTTTATAACTCCATGTTTCCTCGGAACATTCAACCAAAAACTCTTCCCTGAATTGATGGAAAGATTCAAGGATGCTCGCAGTATCCATGATTTTGTCAAAGCTCAATTGGTAGCTGGCGCCGCATTTGCTCTTATCATGCTCCGGATCTGCCACTCAAATCTTGACCTTACCCAAGTTGTCGCGAAGGTTCATCGAAGGTAAAACGTCGAAGAGTTGGTATTGACCGAATTAACACGAAGGTTTCGCCTATAGCCGAAGAAATGATTGAAGACCTTCTTCGGATGGACGCCGACTTTTTTGCCGATGGTCACTATGCCGATTTTCTTGGCGCTGCTCCTGAAGAAAACAGAGTTACCCTTGATGACATACTGAATCGAGACTAGTTATTTTCCTCATGTAGATAATTCTTCTTTGTGACCCATGACTGTGATTATATTGTGAAGCAATCATTATATTTGTATGTTTGTCTAGCCCCCGAGTATTTCGGTGACTCTTTACTGTATTTGCATATTGCGAGGTTTTGAACCAAGGCATTTATGTATTTATGTCGGATATGAGCCCCCGAGCTTCTTTATTGAGTACTATTTTGTATTTTTACTGACTCACGAGGTATTTTAATACCAAGGCAAGGTTTTTTCTTTTTTGATGAACTATATTGAAATTTGTCGGAGCGAAGACTTTGAACATGTCGATAAAGAGAAAGGTATATTGACACTATCTTTATTATATTGCAGCACCGCGAGCCCGCCTCATTAAAAACCTTCTCCGGCCCCACTCGGTGCCCCGAAAAAGGAAAAGAGTGCGTCTGAAAACTCGCGGGCGTTTCAGTACATTGAAGTTTTACAAGGACTATATTTCGACTCTAGGCGTAGAACCGCCCGAGTTGCGCCACGTTCCAGGGTTTGGCTCCTCCACCCCCTGTCTTCTTGTCCTTTATCCTGTATGCTCCTCCTCCGATTACTTCCGTGACAATGTAAGGGCCAAGCCATGGTGACTCGAGTTTTTCATGACTTTTTTGCGTGAGCCGAAGAACTAGGTCTCCCACCTGAAAAGATCTTGGCCGCAAACGTCGACTGTGGTAATTCTTCAAGTCCTGTTGGTATTTGGTTACCCGAGATAATACTTCGTCTCGAGCTTCATCAAGTGCGTCGACGTCGTCTTCTAGCGCTTTTTTCTCGACACTTCTTCGTCATATTCGACGACGCGTGGAGAGTTGTGCTCTATCTCGATTGGTAGTACTGCTTCTGCTCCATGAACCAAGAAAAACGGAGTTTCCTGTGTTGCTGTGTTTGGTGTTGTTCGGATGCTCCACAACACACTTGGTAATTCTTCTGGCCAGGTATGCCGAGCTTTTTCCAGTGGTCCTAACAAGCGTTTCTTGATGCCATTGCAGATGATGCCATTGGCTTTCTCGACTTGCCCATTGGTTTGAGGATGTGCAACTGACGCAAAGTGCAACTTGATACCCACCTCTTCGCAATAATCCTTGAATTCGTGGGATGTGAAGTTATCCGCCGTTGTCTGTGACGATGCTGTGGGGCACTCCAAATCTGAAAACGAGGCCTTTTATGAATTTTACTGCGGATGCTCCGTCTGGTGAATTTATCGGCTTCGCTTCTATCCACTTTGTAAATTTGTCGACAGCTACTAGCATATACTCCTTTCCTCCTGGCCAGGATTTGTGTAACTTGCCCACCATATCAAGTCCCCATTGAGCAAAGGGCCATGACAATGGTATTGGTGCTAGCTCTGCTGCTGGAGAATGAGGTTTTGCGGCGAACCTTTGACACGCGTCGCAAGTTCTTACTATGTCCTTGGCGTCCTCGATTGCTGTCAACCAGTAGAATCCTGCCCGAAAAACCTTGGCTGCAATAGCTCGACTACTTGCGTGGTGGCCACATATTCCTTCGTGTACATCCTTCAGAATTATTCTTCCTTCTTCGGGTGTGACACACCTTTGCAAGACGCCTGAAATACTTCGTTTATATAATTCTCCTTTGACCACCGTGAAAGCTTTGGAGCGTCGAATTACTCGCCTTGCCTCAACTGGATCGTCGGGTATTTCTTTCCTGAGGATGTATGATATGTACGGCTGCATCCACGGTATCTGTATCACCATGACCAGGTCCTGATCTTCTTCTTCTTCCTCTTGCTTTTCCTTGGTAGCCCCCGAGGATTTCTTCTCCTTCTTTTTTGATTTTGTCGACTTAGTGGATCTTTCTGTTATCTCTTCCCAGAATACACCTGGCGGGACTGCAAGGCATTGCGACCCGATGTTTGCAAGAACGTCGGCTTCGTCGTTGCTCAATCTACTAATATGATTTACTTCGCATCCATCGAACAACTTCTCGAGCTCGTTGTACACCTCCTTGTATGCCATCATGCTATCATTGACTGCGTCACATTGGTTCATAACTTGCTGAGCCACCAACTGTGAGTCGCCAAAGATTTTTAGTCGAGTTGCACCGCAGGCTTTCGCCATCTTCATCCCGTGTATGAGAGCCTCATATTCTGCTTCATTGTTAGATGCGTTAGGGAACGTCATCCGAAGGATGTACTTCAACTTGTCGCCTTCAGGTGATATGAGTACTACTCCTGCGCCAGCCCCTTCTAGTCTCTTGGACCCATCAAAGTTCATGGTTCAGGTTCTCGATAAGTCTGGGGGTCCTGTGTTTTGCAACTCCATCCACTCTGCGATGAAGTCCGGCAGTATTTGCGACTTGATTGCTTTTCTTTTTTCATACGTGATGTCCCGAGGGGAAAGTTCTATTCCCCAAAGGGAGACACGACCCGTAGCTTCGGGTTATTCAATATATTTGACAAGGGAGCTTCATTGACCACTATGAACGGGTGTGCCGAAAAATAGTGGCGTAATTTTCGTCTTTGTTGTGAACACTCCATATGCTATCTTTTGGTACTGAGGGTACCTTTGTTTTGAGGGTGATAAAACTTCGCTAACGAAGTATACTGGCCTTTGCACGCCGTGGAGTTTTCCTTCTTCTTCTCTTTCGACAACTAGCACCGTGCTCACCACTTGGGGCGTGGCTGCGATATACGGCAGAGAGGTTCCCTTTCTTTTGGCGCCACCAAAATTGGTGGTGTCGAGATTGTGCGCTTTAAATCCTCGAGAGCTCTGTCGGTTTCTTCGTTCCATTGGAATTTATCTCCTTGCTTTATCAGAGCGTAGAATGGTAACGCTTTTTCACCCAGCCTAGCGACGAATCTGCTCAAAGCTGCGACTCGCCCAGTTAGCTGTTGTATTTCTTTCAACTTTGTTGGCTTCCTCATTGTTACGATAGCTTGTATTTTATCGGGATTTGCTTCGATCCCTCTTGCTGAAACTAGAAACCCCGTAGTTCTCCTGTTTGGGACGCCGAAAGAACACTTCGTCGGGTTCAGTTTGAGGCAGAACTTATCAAGGTTGTCGAAGGTTTCCTTGAGATCCTCGATCAGCGTTGCCCCCTTTTTTGATGTTATGACGACATCATCGATGTATACTTGCACGTTCTTCCCAATCTGTGTCGCCAAACACTTCTGCATCATCCTCTGATATGTTGCTCCCGCATTTTTTAGACCAAAGGGCATTGTTCTGTAGCAAAACACGCCGTAAGGTGTAATAAACGCGGTCTTTACTTCATCTTCTTCTTTCAATCTGATCTGGTTATAACCAGAATATGCATCCAGGAAGGAAAGACGTTCACATCCAGCCGTGGAGTCGATAATTTGATCGATCCTCGGGAGGGGAAAGTGATCCTTTGGACAATGTTTATTGAGACACGTAAAGTCGACGCACATGCGAAGGACCTTAGTGTTTTTCTTCGGCACCGACACAGGATTTGCTACCCATGTGGCTTCGTGAATATCTCTTTGATAAAACCAGCTTCTTGTAGTCGATTGATTTACGACGGATGGCTTTGCGGTTTGGTTCAAAACGCCGCAAAGGTTGTTTGATTGGTCTCGCTAGTGGATCCAAGTTTAGGTGGTGCTCGGCAAGTTCCTGGGTACTCCTGGCATGTCAGCTGGACACCATGCGAAGATTTTCCAGTGCTCACGGAGGAACTCGACGAGCGCGCTTTCCTATGCGATATCCATGTCGTTTGCGATAGATGTCGTCTTTTTCGGGTCTGTCGGGTGAATCTGCACCTCTTTTGAATTTTTCTCGGTACTGAAAGTTGATTCTTTGTTTGGCCTTCCAACGTCTGGCAGTACGTCGTAATCAGTCATGCTTTTTGACATAGGCATCCCAAATGGGCCTGCCGAAGATAGTACCCGGGGTTTACTGAAGGCCCACTACCCGAAGAATAAGAAGATCCGGGAGCCCAAGATATACCAAGGAAAGTCAAGAGTTGTAATAGGAAGTGTTATTTGTAATCTGGCGGGATGAGCTAGAAACCGTCCCGGACTCTATAACTTGTATAGCACGAATCCCTCGGCTCCACCTCCTATATAAAGGGGGAGCCGAGGGACGAAGAAATAATCGAATCATTGTCTACAAACCCTAGTTTTCATAATCGTCGAGTACTTTTCGGCTGAAACCTTCGAGATCTACTTACCCTCTACTTCCAACTAAACCCTAACCTACAATCCATAGGCATTGACAAGTTGATACCTTGTCATGCGTGGCCTAGACACCTCTCCAAAAAAAGAATATATACAAATTCTTAAAACCCATAAACACAAGAATTCTGTCTATCTGCATAATGTCGGATCCTCTTGGTTGCTTGACCAAGTAATTATGCGCCAATTAATGTTGAGCATGACGTAGCCAAGGTTACTCCTATCATGGTCCCTTGTGCCATTCAGATTTCGTCAGTAACTCATTGACGTAAATATAAACCCCGGCCGAGCATCGAGCTGGCCACGCATGCCCGAGCTCCTCCGTTCTCGTAGCTCGTAAAAAAAGCAAGTTGGCACGGCGGGGTTTGGGCCATCATCGATCTCGTCCGTGGTGTACTTGCACAGTGTCCGTGCATCCAGATCCGCACAGTGCCCTGCCTGCCAACGTGAGCCGTATCACCACCAGTGCCAGACCGTCCCGTACTGTTCCCTCGCACCTCTCCCTGCACGTATGAACGAGGCTAATTTTGAAATGCGCTTTCCAGAGCCGTACGCGTAGTTTTACACAACGGATCGATCGAATTATTGCTCGTACCGGAGGGAGCAGTACCGCCCGAGCTTATTAATTGGGCTGGGCCTGAGCCGAGCCGCTGCGAAGCTCGCAGGGCGATCATCTCTGGAACGGCACGTACTGGTCCTGCATGGCCGAGAGATCCTCGTAGGCGCGCGCACGGGGTGTCCCCGTAAGCTAAAATTTTAAAACTTTTTCCTCCGCAAACATTCAAATTTTTTGGCTCGTCGGGCAGAGCAGGAAGCAGGCCTCACGTGTCCCGAACGTTGGCGACGCTGAACCCACTCTGTGTCTGTCCGTGCTGCTGTCTAGTAAACTTATTATTGACACTGAACACACCGGTGCGCACGTAATTTGCTGACAGTGGCCCCCCACGACGCACCGCGGCAGTCAGTGACCGAAGCGGCAATCACCTCGCGTGCGCCATCGATTTCTTTTTCATTTCTTTCCATCCAGGGGAGGAGGGCATTCATTCCCTCGCTGCCTGCCTGCGCGCGCACGACCTCCCCCGATCGGAAAACAAAACGAGACAATCTGTTTTCCCGATACTGCCCCTGTGTGTACCTCGTAAACTCGCTCTCTAATCGTGGCCAGAACAGTAATCCCGCCGGATTACGTTGTTAAATGCGCATTACCGGCTGGAAACAGGGGTCTCTGCGCCCCAGCCCATGCTGCTCCCCGCTCGTTTCGTCTGCTGGAATAAACAAAGTGAACCCCTGCTGCAGGCCACGTACTCCATTCATCTCCTGCCACGCGGGCTCACCCCACCACAACTAAACTGTCAGTGGTCAGTGGCCGTAGTGTAGCGCCACTCCCCCTCGCTCGCTCGCTCGCTCCGCGACAAGCCGCACGGGGCTCGTCTTCCTTCTTCTCACCGGCGGAGCGGCGCAGCTGCGGTGGGCGACCCACTGACTAGCAGGCCCCACTGATCGCCTCACCGGAAGTAGCCCTGCTCTGCGCGCTGCTACTCACGCACTCTACTCTACCACTCTAGCTAGCGACCCTAGTCTCCGCCGCTATTATTACCCTACCACCGCTCGTTTACAAATCGATCGGCACTTGCGCAGCGGTGGCCGCAGCACCACAGCGCCACACCAGCTCCTGATTCTCCCTCGCAGCTCCGAGAGAGATCGAGTGTGGCCATGGAGCCGTCGTCGCGGCGGCTTCTGCTCTCGGACTACGACGGCGCGATCCTCTCGCCGCTGCCTTCCCCCTCCCCGTCCTCAGCCACGCCGTTCCGCCCCGGCGTGGCGGTGGTGGTGGGCATCCTCACCAGCGTCTTCTCCATCACCTTCCTCCTCCTGCTCTACGCCAAGCACTGCAAGCGCAGCGCCGCCGAGTCCTCCGGCCCCTACGGCGGCAGCGGCGGCGCGGGGTCTTCTAATGCAGGAGGCGCGGGGGAGCGGAGGAACTCAGGCGTGGAGCGCGCCGTGGTGGAGTCGCTCCCGGTGTTCCGCTTCGGCGCGCTGCGCGGGCAGAAGGCCGGGCTCGAGTGCGCCGTCTGCCTCGGCCGCTTCGAGCCCGCCGAGGCGCTCCGCCTGCTCCCCAAGTGCCGCCACGGGTTCCACGTCGAGTGCGTCGATACCTGGCTCGACGCGCACGGCACCTGCCCGCTCTGCCGCGCCCGCGTCGACCCCGAGGACGTGCTGCTCCTCCCCGAGCCGCCCAAGCCCTCCACCACGGGTCCTCCAGACCCATCCCCGGACCAGAAGGCGCTCGCTGCCGCTGCGACGACCAAGGACAAGGACGCGGCTCCGGCGCCCGCACCGTCCCCGGTCTGGAAGGTGTTCTCCGGCCGGCACTCGACTGGCTCGGTCCGCGCGCCGGGGCGGGTGGGCCCGACGACACGCCGCTCGGCCGATCTGGAGGCGGGAGCTGCTGCGGCCACAGTGGGCTGCTTCGAGGTCGTCGGCGCGGCAAAGGTGCGCAAGGACCGGGTGCTGATGGCGGCGGAACCCGCGGCCGCGGCGGCGGAGCCCGACCCGGAGGCCTTCGAGCGCCGGTTCGGGCACCGCATCCTGGTGAGCACCGCCAGCGGCTGCGACGGCGAGGCGGCGCGGTGGAGCGAGGTGCGCCCGTCCGACCTCATGTTCGTGCGCTCCGAGATGCTCGTCACGGACTCCTCATCCGGGCGCTACTCCTGCTCGGCGGCCGTCACCTCCGGCGGGAATCGCGGAAGGGCCGAGATCGCCGGCCGCAGCCTGTCGGAGATCGCGGGCGTGAGCCGCCTCCCGCCGATCCGCGCCGGCGGCGCAAGCGGGGCGCGTCGGTGGCCGGGGTCGAGCTGGTGGGCCCGCGGCTCGCCCGGCGTTAACGGCCCTAGCACCTAGGCCGCTGCTGCGCCGGGGCCCTCCCCCGAATTTTTCCCTGGCGGGCGAGACTGCCCCTCGCCTCACATGGCCGAGTTATTATTACGGAGCACAGTAAAGCGGCGGCAGGCACTCGAGCTCGTGGGCACGTGATGGGCAGGGCAGTAATTATCGCCGTCGTCGTCTCCTCCATCCATCGCTAGCCCATGCCGTCGCCGCCTCGGGAGCCGCGCGCGACGGGAGGGAAGGGTATGTTGCTTTGGCGCGCATCTCGAGGCGCGCTGTCCGCTCCGTGAAACGGGCGGCCGCGATTGGTAGCGCCCCGCCGCACATGCCGCCGCGGAGCCCGAGCACGCCTCGGCGGATCTTCTGCGCAGAACGGCTCGCCGGTCGTGTGCGCTCGCGGCTTCTGCACATACACTGCTTCGTGTGCGCTCGCGGCTCAGTTGTGCACAGGATTGGGTTTCGTCGGCATGCCGGGTCGGGGATTAGGGAACCGTGGAGAAAAGGTGCACGTAGGCGTGTGTAATTCTTTTGTCTGTACGAGAGAAAGTGCTGCGTGCCCTATTTTCTTGTATATTCCCACCCCGGATCTATGGTGTTGTGCTAAAGCGGCGTGCAGCCCATCTCGCCGCATCTTGTTTTGTTCCAGCTTTGTTGATCCGTTCTGTTGCTCCCCGCTTTTTTTTTCCGACATTCTATGATAGTGCTGGGTAGATGCTAGCAAAATTCAAAAAAATAAAGCATATAAAGGAAAGTACCAAAATTTCTGGATATTCAATCCTTTTTTTATTTGATGACACAATTATATATTTGTTTTGAAGGCGATTGAACATAGATATCAAAACATATCTATACCTACTAATAAAGGAAGTAAGGTTTCTCCCTCTTTTTTTCGTCCGTTTTAAAATTGCCCCCAATTTTCAATGATAATTATGGCTGATGCCACCGCTAAGTGAATAATATGCGTGGTTCGTTGCCCAGATCGATGGCTGGTTGGTTCGATTTCGTACTCCGTCGGTCTCCTTCGTGGCCGTTATGTGGCCCATCGGCCCAACAACAACTGGTATATCTGTCGCGTGTTTAGCTGAGTCCAAAACACGTATTCGCTCATATATAATACACGTACGACCCAGGAACTCGATCAGCTAGAATCCATCGTTTTTTGTTAGGGTTTCTTTTGTCAGCAACATCCTCGATATGGCGGGCGCCGCCGGCACGCTCTGGCCTTCCAGCAGCAGTCGCAGCTTCTGATGCCTTCGTTGGAGATGATCATCACGAAGCGCGCCTCCTGCCGATAGATTTGGCGCCATAACAAGTAGGCCGCATCGTCGTCGACAACCGCGACGTCAACGCCGAGCCCTTCGACCGCCCAGGGGCACGCCAGAATCGCGCGAACGACGGTCTAAACCCGCCCGTCCGGCGACCTTGCTTAACCCGTTGGTGCGGAGGTGTGTGTCGGCGTGCTGTCCAGACCGGAACCAACAGCGCCCTGGCAGCGGCGGCCATCCACTTGGCCATCTACACGAAGGCATCTCCGCATCTCACGCCTGACGCCACACGCTGAGACGCCGTTTGGCTGAAGCCCGCTCGTGACCTCCGGATGTTGCAATGAGCCACTACATCCGGCGCGACGATGCCGCGGCGGTAGCATGCGCGTCTCTCACAGCAGCGACACCCCGTTCAGGCCTTCACGAGTGAAAGAGAGAAGTAGCAGAGGGCAGCGCTGGGAGGAATAGTAGCAAAGGGCGGCTCACGTCAGTGGGAGATGGTGTAGCAGCAGTCCCTGTGTTTCCGCTGACCTTAGTAAGCAGCACAAGGGGCGAAGCAACCGTGGCCGCCCCCGTCCTCCACTCCCAGCTTATGCCGCGTCCATTGATTGATTCCCTCTGCTGATATTTCGGAACCGTGATTTAGTCGATCGTCCTAAATAAGTAAATCGGCAGAGGTTGCGAGGGGACGGATCGTCCGGTCAATTACCTGGAGGGGACGAATTCGCTGTTGCCGCTCTCCGAGATGGCGCGAGCAACTAGCGACTAACCAACGATTTCTTCGGTAACACGTATTTTCTCCGCTCCAGGTAATTTCTCTAATTCCACCACGGTTGGAGCTCATGTCATCTTCCCCACCCCGGTTGGAGCTCATGTCATCTTCCTGATTTTTTAATGTGGAACTGTATGCAAGGAATTCAGTCGATTAATATTCCCCTGCATTCCAAATGGGTGCAGACCGGGCAGTGGCAAAAGTCTCCCGAGACAGTGGTGACAGCAAGCACCGATTCTGATTATCCACAATTTAGTGATGCTTTTTTATTCAGATTCAAAATGCGTCATTGCCTCAATGGTTCAGGATTTGTCTAGGAACATAAGCAAATTCTGGAAGGTCTTGAGAAGTGACAAGGCGATTTCCAGATACGATTTTCCGCACTTTACTATCTACATTTTTGTGCTAATATCCTATATAGTGAAAATATCATTCGGTAGCTTGCACTTGGTCTATTGATTGATTGCACTGATACTAGATCAGTTCAGGAATTCACCCCATCAAACTGGTTTGGTGCTTCGGGATCATGTAATAAATTAAATCTGTACCAATATTATGATGGTTGGCTACATTTTTTCGACAATCAAAGCAGTTTGCCTACTTAAACAAAAAATACTATAGAATTTCAAATGTTAAATTGAAGACACACTACATTATGCATGGTAATTGCATGTAGTACTTTGGTTCTAGAAATTAAGGACCCCTATGAGTATTATTAATAGGCTGAATATTTTGGGGCATAATCAAGCTACAAATAATTATTAAATAACAAATAATTAAGGTTTCTCCCCTTTTTGGTATATTTTGTATTTACCCCTATTTCTTGTACAAATTACAAAACATTACCCCCGTTTAGTTAGAAAACGGTTCGTCATAACAAGTTGCTCCGAACAGGTGTCTAGAATAGCGAAAAATAGGTGGCGAGAAAGAACCCGCTAGGTACGTCCCATCCTAAAGCTAGAGCTTCCAACCTGAGCTAAATACAATAGATTTTTGCGTTAAATAGTCCCACCTTGATCACCTATACCGATTCCTCACCAGTTTATAAACATAAGAATCTGGGATTATCAACAAGCAGCCTTGGAAGCTACACCATTGTCTGGATCAGAGACGAACTGGGGAGAAAAGAGGAAAAACGAAGAGGCAAGCTTGGCTCAAATCATGAGAAATAGACGGATGGTGGAAAGAGGAAAAACCACAGAGGTTGGGAGACGAAGGCGAGACTGAGGGGAGGAATCAGACTTGGCGAGCAAGACAGAGCATGGCGACCTCGGAGCTGGATTAGGAGGGCTACAGTGCGGAAAGCCTTGGTTCATTGTTCTAATTTTTATGGACAATTGCAATACTCTTAAAAAAATTGCTCATAATTTTTTTCCAGAAATATCCAGTTCAACAATATGCAGGGAATTTATGATGTGGAAGAAAGTTTATCTAGACAAACAATAATTATATGTTAATGTGTAAATGATGTCGGTGTGTACAAAAAAATAGTACGAGGTATATCCAGATTTTTTTTAAAAAAATAGAATGCTTAAAGAAAATGTATTATTCACAATCTTTTCATGAATTATATAACGATTTGTCTCAATTATGCTTTTGAAGATAACTCCATCAGAATGCTTTCCTAATAATCAATGTACTATAAGTGATTCATTATGGTGACCTTTTTCTATTTCAAGAACATGTGATAATTTAATAAATAACTAATCCGTGGCAACGCACGGGCAAATTTACTAGTCTATACCTAATAATAAAGGAGCTAAGGTTTCTGCCAAAATTTTCGTCCAACATTTTTTTGGACGGTTTTGCCCTCCCACCAAATCACATAATACACAGTTTTGCCATTGTACCGGTTCATATTCTCTCTTTTTTTAGCTCCTCTCTTTGGCGCCTCCGAGCAGACCGACAGCGGCAGAGCGCCCCTCCTTTCCCTCCTCCACACCAATCCCCTCCTCCACCCGACAACAGACCCGTTCTAGAGCCGATCCGGGCGGGGCGAAGGCTGGGTGAAGCGCGCGTCGAGCTCCGCAGGGACGCGGCGCTGGCTGGTGGAGGCAAAGGCCGGCCGGTTGCTCGATGCAAGGTCGCTCAGATCCACCGCCGTTGCCGCCATGAGACAACATGGAGTCCACCGCCAGAAATCGGCGAGGAAGAGAGCGACGCGGGGACACGACAGAGCACCCCATCGATCTAGCAGCATGGGGGAGAGAAGCAGCGGGAGAGTGGAGCTGAGAGGGAGGGAGAGGCCGCGTGAGGCTACACTGCTGCCGGCGGACGGGAACGACCTGCAACATGGGGGAGAGAAGCAGCGGGAGAGGGGAGCTGATAGGGAGGGAGAGGCCACGCGAGGCTACACTGCCGGCGGACGGGGATGAGCCGCCGGGCACTGGAGGCTCTGTTCCCTTCGTACTGACTGCACAGTACTGAATCTGGCTGTTCGAAGACTGAAATCTTGCAGTTAGCTATGCATGTACAGTGGTTTTTGTTCCGGTGTCTCGTCACGAACTCGAAACCAAGTGGCGATCTACCGACTAATTCTATCTTCTCTCGCTGCCAAAACTGATCGAGCTGTGTTTGTTACTTGGGAGCATTGTGGCAGTGGAATGAACATTAAATGGAACAATCTCCAATCGCTGCCAATAAAGTACGATGGGGTTTGGGGAAAAGAAAGGGGCAAACATTTTCAAAACAAATTGTAATTCCGTGATACTTTTTTAAATACAAAGAAATTGAAAAATAAAAGCCTTACATAGGGTTCATGCCAATCATCCAATGCAAAATAGAATGAGGTAACAGCAGCAAATAAAGGCAAAAAAAAGTTTCATACCAGAATACGGCGGAGCTGCACACTGATCATGTTGTCAAGCGACGCCAAATTTTGGTGTGCAATGAAATATAATTATAAATACACAATAATTGACCCCATAAATGTTCGTTTTTGATATCGCTGCAACTTCTGCTGAGCTTGACATCACTTGCTCTTAACCAGAGGTACTGAATGGGAATGATGTCGAACTTTCAGGTCCTATTATTCTCGAAGGACGGAGTCGAAGGACGAAATGGTGGTTCGAGGGGTTACAAACACTGCCAATATCGAAGCGGAAGGGGTAATTGGGTGGTGAGTCTTGCCAGGACTCCAAGAGAGATGCACACGCAAGAGCTAAAGCGGCGGGCGACGGCCAGCCGAGCGGAGCTAGGAAGGGGGCGTCATGGTTTCTGTGGCGCGACATGCATAGTGGGCGGGGCTCGTAGCCAAGTAGCGACGAGGTAAAAAATGTGTGGATTGATATGTTGAAATATAGTGTCATTTAGAAAGTCCACCATATTGATACAAACCGAATCAAATTTATTTAGAGAATCATATAAGTGGATATATAGAGAGGTATATTTGCACCCATGATGTATTGAAGGAGAAATGAGAAAAGACCAAAGAAAGGCTAGGGTTGCACTGTGACCTAAATTGTCGGTCAAAAATTGAGTAGTATAGATGTTTTAAGTACAAAATTTAGGAACCCTTAATAAAATTTAAGAATGGTGCTCACCATCTTACCGGTGTACGATATTGCAAGTCGGTGCGACAAGCTGCTTACAATCTAATCTTATTAGGTTTGACTATGTTAGTCATAAAACTTGACCACCATCACCTCAATGGTAACAAAGAGAAGTTTCACCTCAATGGTGTTTGACTATTTTTGTTTTCCCGATGCAACGCACGGGCAGTTTTGCTAGTACCTATAAACATTGATAAAGGTTCTTCCATTATTTTAACGTAAGGCATCATGTCAAGACAACTTGCACTAGGGTCTAGGGAGTGGCCACCCCTTCCTCTCATGCTCTCCCACCTCCATCTCCGGCACTACTCTTCCTTGCCCACGGTGTTGCGCCCTCGCTCTACTCCTGCTCGTCCATGGCCACCTCCCTCATGCTCGTCCATGGCAGTGCCACCTACCCTTCTCCTGCTCACCTAGAGCCTATCTGCCCCTCTCTCTATGTTGCTGCTCATGAGGAGGTGACCAAGAGACGCCAGGGCCATGAAGCTACCCACCCCCAACAACAGATCTTGGCTGGCCAGGAAGCCACTTTTCGCAGCGCTAGGGCAAGGCCGCATCGGCAGATCGACATGGTTCTTCCAGACTTTAACTTCTCTCCACGTGAAGAGGAAGGCGTCATCCCTGAAAGAGAAGGCAATATATAAAGTCAAAATCACATTACTCTCATCTTGAGTTCATCTAATCCTTGTATGAATGCTTGGAGACAATGTAAAGCAGTGTATGGGCAGAACAACTACTATTGATGCTAGCCTTAACATCCACACATGTCCCTCCTTTATAGTGCAACTTTGCAGCAATACTATCTAGATGATCGACCAAGTGATTTGCAGCTTCATTGATAACCAATGCAGTGGTTCATTTCTCTTCCAGGTTCTTGTCGCTGGTTGTGCACAATTGATGTGTGAGCACACCTAAAGTAAAGAAACATTAGTACCATGCTAGTTTACCGGAGGCAAATGCATTACAAATTGAGGATTGGGGACAGGTTCCCTTACCTTAGTTTGCTCTAACTCAGAAGTTCACATCTGTTTATGGACACTGTTTGGGTTGAAGCAGATCAGCTATACTGTTCCAATTCTATAAAGAAGACATGCATGGTTAGAAGGAAATAAGCCTCCTACTTTGAGAAGGAGATAAATCGAGATGCAGTTAATGATATCATAATATTACATGTTGCATATGGCATAAATCTGCTTCTATCCGCTTGTATCATGATTCTGTAGGTAAAAATGTATGCAATATAAGCAAAATTAAAATACCGCCAATTTAAACGTGTGTGAAAAGAAATGAACGCATACGATAAAACAATACAACTCGTTTACAATCAGCAAAAGCGCAGATGTTAGGCTATGAAATAACATTTGTGATGGGGTTTCACATCGCAAACGATTCCTTGAAACAAAAGGTATGCGACCGAAAGCCTCTTTGCACACCGTCTTGCTGTAGAGGAGCATCATCGTCCACCCTTCCTTAGTAATAATAAGGTTTACCGCGTGTGACATGCCATTTTACCCTACATCGCATGAGAGTTTGACTAGCACAAATGACAGGACTAATGGTAACTGAATTCCCAATCCTTCCCAAACCCTGTTGTATACCTGCAACATGTCGCCACTTTGGCTCATACCGCCATGCATGCACGGTTTTTTTTTTCGATCCAAAGTTTCAAACTATATCCAAACATTCCATGAAGTCTATTTTATATACCAAACCAAGTTACGGTGGATGTTTCTTTAACTTTTAGATATGCTTTTCTGGTTGCTATCAAAGTCATTGAGATATAGTAAATTAGAACAGTCCTTTTCAACCACACTTGGTGATATTCAATCGGCCCAAAGTCATATAGCATTGTAATGACATTAAATTTGAAATGTTAATGCATAAACCCGTATTGTAGGATGATGTTCGGAAGAAAAAAAAAGTAACTAAATGGATATGTTTGCTGGTGTTACACTAGTTAATACTCTAAAATAATATACCTTGCATCAAACCATCTAAGAGATAATTCCTTATTTGACACTACATAAACTTTCAGTTCCTTATTTGGCCCTAGAAAACTTTTTCTTCCTTTCTTGACATGTAAACTTCATTTCTTTCCCTATATGACACTGCTGTCAATTCTGTTAACTCCCACCGTTATCATTGTTTTTTTGGACTATTATACCCTTTCCTCATTCGCGATTGATTCGGTGGAGAAAGTGTGTCCACCGCCCATAACCAGCTAGTAGCTAGTCCAGGTGGGTTTTTTTTTCCAAGCAAGCTCAGCTTGCCGCATGCATGCGACGCAACTAGCATCTACCACGTCTTTGCTTTTTTTTTGCTGTATGTATGCACAAGCACGCGCCCAGTGGCAGTTGCATGCACGCGCAGTTAAGTGCAGCCTTTTTTTTTGTTTTATTTCACCAGTTATGCATTTTACCTTTATTTTTAATTGCTCTACAATTACTGTTGCCGTACATGCACAAGTGCAGAACTGCAGATCAAGAACTGCCTTCAGTCAACTTGAACCAACTTCTATTGAGAGTTCTCTGCATGGGTTGTGGGTACTGTTATATTTGTCATGTAAAAATATTAGTTTCATACTGAACTAGGGACGGAAACGTCATTTTACATCCCAAGCTAACACCGTTAGTGCTTGGAATGCACTAGAGTGTCATTTAGGGAAGAAAATGAAGTTTGCATGTCAAATAGGGAAGAAAAAATTTCCTAGGACCAAATAAGAAATTGAAACTTTAAGTAGTGTCAAATAAGGAATTCTCTCATCATCTAACGACCAAGAACCAACTTCTTGCATACCTAGTATATAACTGAAGAATACAAAACTAGGAAGAACCATAAGATTTTGCTCTTGCTTTATTGTTCCGTTCCGTTGTGCCACTTGCTTGCTGCTATTTGTAGCTTGAAGTGGGAACAAATGGAGGCTGAGATATGCACCATTCATCATAGTCGGGGTTTCACATTTTTGTTACTTTTTTGTCTAGCATAGTATAGATTACAAGGTAGTTCTTATTGATACGCATCCCTATTATACATCATTAGATAAATCTAGGATTTATTTGTTTGTTTTGAATTTTATGAAGCATTCAAATATTTTTTTTGTTCACTTTTTAAAAAAAGTTATATGTAATAGCTCCACCTATATTTGGAGTTTTCCTTTGTAACTTGCCTTTAACGTCAAATTCTCTTTAGAGCGTGGGGCGACATAGAGCCCTTGTTTTTTCTTCGAAATTTTGAAACATGTTTTCCACGTTTCAAATAACACGCAGTCACTTATACGGAGTACTCTAGACTTGATAGAAATAATAAAATCAGAGAGAGCGTAGATGTTTCAAATTTTACATTGTTCACTAATTTAAGAGTATCTTAAGCTGAATTTTTTACACCGTTGGTAGATTGCATTATTTTCTACCACTAGTATTTTTGCTTGTTTTTATTTTGAAACTTGAAAAGATCAATTTTTTAATTTTTCAACAAACAGGCTTCACGCCCGTGTGCTCTCACCTTTATGTAGTTGTTTGCTTTCTAGTGGAGGAGAGTGTCATCACGTGAGAAAGAGCCATTTGCCACCTCGTACTAGGCCGTCATGTTGCGGCGAGGAAAGTAGTAACAATCACAATCATTTGTGGCGGCACACACAGGCGTCGTAACCTTGTTAAAGGCGTCGGCTACGTGTTCCACTATCCTACCGCAATCGCTCCGGGGAAAACCCTAGATCCGTTCTGGGTCGAATGCTGGTGGCGCCTAGAGTCGTTCTCCCCACTGGGTGCAACGTGCGGGAGTGGGACCTGGCTTGTGGGACCAGTGGCATATGGTGGTGCCATAGTAGGTGGTGCAGTGTTGTATCTATCACATTGGTGATGGTGAGTCCCGGTGACATGGTGTAGCGGGGTCCTCCCACAAAGGGAGCTAATGATAAACGCGCACATGGTGAAGACATTGTCTGGCGTCATGGCGGTGTCGATGGCAGGACTGGCAAGGGTTATGCGAATATCTGCCCTAAATGGCTTAGCGGTTCAATGGAGGTGATGACTTCTGAAGAAAGGACATGAGGTGCTCGCTCAGTGGCGTGCAACCCATCTCGTCCCATCTTGTTTTGTTCCAACTTTGTTGGTCTGTTCCATTGCTCGCCTTGTTTCATGATTTTCGCCAACAATACCATGTATATTTAAAGCATTTAATACAAAATAGTAAAAAAAAGAACATTAGTTGAACCAAGCGGAAATTCATTTGGCTCTCGCCTGCACAAGCTTCGGCTACAAAAAAAAAATGTTTCAACGTGTTGAAATTTTTTGATAAAAATTCTACACATACAATATACTTATGAGGGTTTGCCAAGTTTCGCGAAAAATCAGATATTGTTCCTGATCTATGTAAAAACAGAAAATTTATCTTGTGAGAAGTCTTATTTTTTACTCCCAAATTCTGTATTTATTACGCATGCCACCCGGCAATCGTGATGGAAATTCCAAAATCGATCCAACGAAGTAAGATCTGCAAATCCATACCTATATAATTTTAATTTTTTAACAACACCATTGACATCGTAAAAGATGATCTTATCGCTGCACGAAGGACAGAAAATTACTTATTTTAGATGATGCCATCTCCACTAACACGGACGTGAAAAGGACGATAACCACCAAAACCATAACCTAATCGCTTGAAAAAATATAGTACTTTTGTTGAAAATTTAACTCATAGATCAGCTACCCCAATTCTCCCAACGCCCGGTAAAGATGACTGGAGGAGGGGGATTTGACTTATGTAGGGGGCAAGAGGTGGAGGTGGCCTAGTTTTAGAAGAGGCAGCTAGGCATGGGAGGAAGAGATAGAGGGGTCATCTATACTTATCGGAATTGCTAAGTTTCAGTTAGCTCAGACTTAGCTTATATCTCAGTCACGTGCTTCATAGTTGATTTTATATGTTGATTTTATATGCCTTTGAAGATTTGTGTTTACTGTTGTTTGCACTTTATTTAGATCCACATTGAAACACACTAATGTAATTCGACTGACACATAAGTTAAGTCTCAGTCGACTGAGACTTAGAGACACCCTATTCTTATTCACCTTGTTTGTTGTTACTTACCTTTATGTACTAGTTTTTCGCTTTCTATCGGCGGAGTATTGTAGCACGTTAGAACAACCATCGGGAAAATACGTTGATTACATCCATTGCTATTGTTTTTTTAACACAAAACAAACATAAAACTTCACAAATAAGTATATACACTCATCCATATAAGAGCAACTTTAACAGAACCGGTAAATGCCACCGAAAATGAATTTTTTCGCAGATTTACGGGTTCGGGCCGAAAGCGTCGCAAAACAGAGCCCGAATCGGTGGTTCGGCCTGTAAAAGTTTCTCGGGGGCCCGAGAAACACGAGGCTGGCCCCGTGTATATACATGTTGCAAAGTGGAGTGGGTCTCCAAAGCCCTACGCCCCGCCACCGCGTCCGCTTCCTCCGCCGCGCGCTTCCACTTCTAGCGAACAATCACGCCCTTGCCGCCGCCGCATCTCCACTTTCGCGACTGTATGGCTGACGCTGGCAGCGGCGAGAGGGGAGGCAGGAGGATTGGTGGGAGCAACTCGCCGCCATGCCCCCGTCTTGCACTCCGAGGCCAAGCGGCGGAAATGGAACCACTCGGAGGGCGCGCGAAAGCGCAGCGCGCGCCGCAGGACCAACTGGGCCTGACGCCGCCGGGGAAACTTTCCCGCTATGCCAATAGCGGCGAGGGGTCTTCCTTCGGCGCGTTGGGCCGTGCGCTTGCACCACCAGTCGCTGACAGCAGCAGCGAGGAGGAGGAGGAGGAGCTGGAGGTGGTGGCGTCGGCGCGGACCGTTCTACACGACGAATTTCACTATGCAACTATGCAATTTAAATTTCACTTTTCTAAACTTGTTTGTGATAATCAGTTACCGCCAAATTTAATTTTGCGTTTTTTTTTTGTTTCCAAATACGGGTGCTATTTTGCGCCACCTCCTAATCCGCTCAAAATTGCTTTTGGAAGACTGAACTTTGTTCTTTCTGTTCGGTTAAACCGAATTCCCTCCTTGGCAAACGATCGCTCGAGCGATCTGTTTCCTTGCGCGGCAGCGCTCGCGAAATCAATTCCCTTTTTTGTCTTGTAGTGTTTAATTACGTTCACATGTAGCTTTGTGTTCACACTAACAGCTCACGTTCCCACTTGCAAGTTGCATATAGAAAAAAATGTTCACACTGCATGCATGCATAAAGTATCTCATGGGTTTGTATTTAATGAGCCAACTTTTCAGTACGAGGCTAGCTCTCACAAGTTGCTGCATGCATGCACAGAGCATTTCGCTCTCTTTTTTTCAGCACGACGCATACTTTCAATTCTCTTTATTTGCAATTCCCTTTTGATAATTCTTTTTTTTTGCAATTCCCTTTATGTTGTTATTTCGTATGGTAATTCATGTTTTTTGGATTAATTTTATAATTCCCTTTTTCGGGCTTGTGGTTTTTAAGGGGGAAAATAACGGGTGAGAAGATCCACTTGCAATTCAAATGAACTACCACTTGCAACTCAAATTAAGTACTGTTTTAAGTTGTAAGCTAACAAAAGTTGCTAAAATATTCTAAATAAAAATTACTTTTTAGGGTTGCCAGGTATTTATATTTACCGTTGATAAATAACGGGGCACGGGTTGATAACTTGTAAACAAAAAAAGAGTTGCTACATATTTTATAAATTAAATTTTTAGGGTTGATATTTATTTATATTTACCATTGATAAATAGCGGGTCACCGGGTTGATAGCTTCTAAACTAAAAGAGAGTCGCTAAAATATTCTAAATGAAATACTTTTAGGGTTATTTTTTATTTATATTTATCGTTGATAAATAACGAGGCACCGGGTTGATAGCTTGTAAAATAAAAAAATGTTCGCTAAAATATTCTAAATGAAATACTTTTTAGGGTTGGTAGTTTTTTATAATTACCATTGATAAATAACGGGGCACCGAGTTGGCAACTTCTTAACTAAAAAAAGTCGGCAAAATATTCGAAATGAAGTTAGATTTTTAGGGTTGATAGTTATTTATATTTATTGTGGATAAATAACAGGACACCGGGTTGATAGCTTCTAAACTAAAAAAGATTCGCTAAAATGTTTAAAATAAAATTAACTTTGGGTTGATAATTTTATACATTCACCATTGATCAATTAAGTACGGAGGGGTTGATTATTCAAACACAGAAGGTTGATAACTTTTAGTCCAAAAAAAAGCTTCTCGAAACATATCAACATGGGTGGTAGTTTTGAAGATCTCGTCGAGACGGATTTATTGGTGAAAGCGAATCTTAATTTGGAGTTGTCGTTTGACAGTTAAAATGGTTTGAATTTTCAAATTTGGAAAAGATTCTGCTGACATCAGCAGATTCGTCTATTTGTGCATGCATGCAGAACTTTCCCTCAATAGCCTGCACCAGATTGATAATTTTATACATTCACCGTTGATCACTTAAGTATGTAGTGGTTGATTATTCAAACACAGAGGGTTGATAACTTTTAGCCCGAAAAAAAGTTTCTCGAAACATATCAACATGGGTGCTAGTTTTGAAGATCTCGTCGAGACGAAATTATTGGTGAAAGCGAATCTTAATTTGGAGTTGTCATTTGAAAGTTAAAACGTTTTGAATTTTCAAATTTAGAAAGGATTCCGCTGACATCAGCAGATTCGTCTATTTGTGCATGCATGCAGAACTTTCCCTCAATAGCCTGCACCAGGTTGATAATTTTATACATTCACCGTTGATCACTTAAGTAGGAGGAGTTGATTATTTAAACAGAGAGGGTTGATAACTTTTAGTCCGAAAAAAAGTTTCTCGAAACATATCAACATGGGTGCTAGTTTTGAAGATCTCGTCGAGACGGATTTATTGGTGAAAGTGAATCTTAATTTGAAGTTGTCATTTAAAAGTTAAAACGTTTTAAATTTTCAAATTCGGAAAAGATTCCGCTGACATCGGCAGATTCATCTATTTATGCATGCATGCAGAACTTTCTCTCAATAGCCTGCACCAGGTTGATAATTTATACATTTACCGTTGATCACTCAAGTACGGAGGGGTTGATTATTCAAATAGAGAGGGTTGATAACATTTAGTCAGAAAAAAAGTTGATCGAAACATATTAACATTGGTGCTAGTTTTGAAGATCTCGTCGAGACGGATTTATTGGTGAAAACGAATCTTAAATCTAAGCGTTCATTTGAAAGATAAATCATTTTAAACAATGATTTCTGCTACATATATTCGACAGGTGACCCTAAATTTGCATGCGGTGATTAGCCATGCTAATTAGGAATGCACGTAGAGAGAGAAGAAAAGGTGGTCCATCCCATGCATGCCTTCTACTTATTGTCATGCTAACTTGCATGCATTGATTATTAACATTAATTACGTGAAAGAGGAGACATGCACTGGCTCAAAGCTACCTGTCAGAAAGGGAAACACGGTTTTTCCCTAATTGGGCTGTCGGAAACCGATCGCGCAATAAGAACCTGACGCGTGAGCGCTAGCTAGGGCCGCCCTTAATAAACACCCCGATGTAGTATATGTTTTGGCGAGAGGGAATTTTGTAAACATAGGTACTCTTGATCTGTAGTAAAATCACAATAGGTACTAAAAAAGAAAAACATGAAATTTTATTTTTGCATTTAGAAGATGTATATGCACATGTGCCCTTAATAATTTTAATCGTGTGGGTGCGGTCCAAGCAGTCCCCTGCACGAGTACAACACACATGAAAATACTTTCCAGACCTTAACAAGAAATTCTCACAAGCTCTCGTCACAAATAATAGTCAGTGTATATGCGTAGCTTCGCATAGGTACGACTATTTAACATGGAGAAAATTGTAAATAAAGAGAAGGTTGAGAGCATGCCAAGTTGTTTCCTCCTAGGTAATGTCACATGATTCAATTTATACTCACACTCATTTCTTTAGAAAATAATACCACGTTTTCTAATTTTAACTAGTGCTTTTACAGAAAAACCCCACCTTTTATTTTGTTCAACTCTTCTCGGATACTTATTAAAACATTATTATGACTCATCTATTTTGTAAATCATGTGTGCAACCATATAATGAACCATGTAACGTCTATATTTCATCATTCTGTACTTTTAGTTGGACATATAATCCTACTAGCATTGCATAGTACGAGCTTCGACATCAATGGCTATTGTGAACTTAAAATATTATTCCATAATTATTTTTGTTAATTTTCTCTTTCTAAAAAATGGCAGGTCGGAAAACAAATTGCAACAGCTATAGCGCTAGAGTCTTTTCATCTATCAATTTCGAATTATTTTAGGATGTGCAGGTTCAGGGATAAGAGTAGCATTGCTTTCAGTTTTGTTCATGCATGTATTCTCATAAACTGTCAATCAAAAATGAAGATAGAAATGTAATTATTCTAATCTGTATTTTTGGTTAGATGAAGTTCTTCTCAGCCTATTTGCCTATTCTCTGCCACTTCTTGGTGGGCCTGGTTGCCTCCCTCCCGCTGACGTGTGGCCGTGCTTGCTGGTTCTATGTGTGCGGTGGTGCTGGTATGGGCAGGTGGCGTCGGTTTGCGTGTGGCATCTCGACAGAGTTCGTGATTCACCACTGTACAGATTTTTCTTTATGCACATTGAATTTTGTTGCAGAATCTGTCTTAGGCTAGAATGAAGATAGCAGTGCTGTAATTCTTTCGAGGTTTATAACATTAGTTGCTAATATTGTGACAGATGGTGCAAATATTGTGCCTATTTCTGAGACATGCATTCTGCTCTTGAAAATTTGAGTAGACATGTATTCTGCTCTTGAAAAAAGGCTAAAAAGGAACACCTACGACACAATGTCCAAACGTGACTGTCACCAACATCGTAAAACTACACATACATGTGACATGTCCACCACGTCTACCACACTGTTTTTTTTTTTGGGACGTTTACCGAACGTGTTGCAGGTGATGCGTGTTTTTTTTTCCTGTCTGCAATAATATTAAACTTGTTGCAGGCGGCACGGCCAAGCGCGCTTTTCAGTCTAGTATGTGTTACATATCGTGTACTTGTGACAAAATATGTGCAATGTCGTATTTGTATAATTTTCTTATGTGGTAGAAGTTGATTGGTTAGACCATGTGTTTGAAGTTGTTTATTGGATTACTTCTTGACAGTTAAGAATACTATTTTTTGTATAACATATAATTATTGTGATGTCACTACATAAGAAGGCATGTTTAGCAATCTTTAGCGCCAATAACATATAGATAACGACGTAAGCAAGAGCGGAGTCCCTTGAGGCTTTCTTCTCTACTTCTTGTAGTTGCATTTGTGGGTAAGTCTACTAATTATTTCACTTGCATTCATTTGGTTCTAGCTTTTTTGTGCTTATATATTTTTATATTGATAATTGTTATGCGCAGTTCCTTTGATAGCAAGGAACTGAACTCCACTTGAGGAAGTCCACAATTGTACCTCATATATGACTGCATCTCAAGGGGACAAGGAAGCAACCAAGAATATACTATGAATTATCTACTATATATGTATATCTTTTGTATTACAATATAGCGGGAAATGATTCCATTTCCGAATAGATGCATATGTGGTGGATGAGCTCCCCTAACCCTAACCCGCCACCTCCCTCTCCCGCACCCCTCCCGGGCGGCGGCGGAGGCTCCTCCTCCCCCTGCGCCCCACAGCCACCCGCCGCCCGTCGCCCTCAGCCACTGTCGCTGCCGGCCGCGGCCCCGACGCTGGCCTCGGCCCTGGCCCCCGTGCCTCGGCCCCGGCCATGGCCCCGATCCCGGCCTGGCTATGGTGGTGGTGGTGGCACCCCCTCCGTCGAATCGACGAGGGCAAGAAGAGGGTTTCCGCGGCGGCGTTCCATGGGAGTTGATGTAGCGTTGGTGGAGGAAGCCGAGCGGCACGGCTACTTGGCCGGGGCCTGAGGCTCTCCGTCGGTAGCCATGGAGGATTCGATGGAGCGGTGGCGGCCTCCGCCCTCGGTAACGTTTCGGCGGCAGTACGCATGATCCGCGTCGCTGTGCTCTTCCTTGGTGATCCGGCAGGAGGGATTGGCGGCGTGGGGGCTGCTGATCTTGCTTTGTTTTTGGTGGCGGTCCTCGGTTTCCTCGTATGCGAGGATGAAGATCTTCCGGAGGTCAGTTTGCTTTGATATGGCTGGAGAAATGAGTTCCAGAAAGCTCCGCTGGCGAATGGAACAGTGCATCTTTTGTCTGCAGTATGCTAGATCAGGTGGTATTCGGTCGCGCGCACCCATGTTTTTATTCCGACCGTTTGGTTCCGGAGGGAGCGGCGCGAAGCTCTATTCTGTGTGACATCAGGTGACTTTTTGGTCCATGGTGAAGTCAAAAGAAGGAATATCACGAAGGCCGGATTGGTGGACTGGCTAAAGGAGGTTCGATTCTCCGTGATGCTGAGGGATATGCTTGGCGTTCCGGGCTCTGCAGCAATGGTATGCATATGGGGGCGGCAGCACAGGAGAAGTTCAGAGTCTTACCTCTGATGGGTGAAAACCCAAGGTCTGGCCTTAATTGGTTGTGGTTGGCAATGTTCTTGCTGGAGGCATTATTTTGAGAGTGGGGACTATCTTCAGGGTGAAAACCTAAGACCTTTGGTCGGACGACGACGGTGCTGGTGCACCGCTCCCTTCTTGGAGGTGTCGTTTTTGAAGAGTCTGTACTTCAGGTGTTGTCACAGTGGTGGTTATATTGTTGTTGCTAAGTCTAGAATGTTGTAGCGGGACTTTTATTTCTTAGTTTTCTTTACTCTTTTTTGGCTGCGTGCATCCGTACTGCCATTAGGGTGGGCCGTTGTTGCAGAGGCTAGGTGTAATTGGTATCTTTTGATATTAATATATTCCCTTTATCTAAAAAAAATGTGGTGGATGAACTATGCGATCAAATATAATTGATATCATACTATTATGTGTTGTTGGTGCATCTGAAAACAAATCTTCTTCTATATACTTCTATCATGGTTCTGCAGGTAAAAATATATGTTATATAAGTATTAAGGAGGCTTTTAGTTTAAACAAAAACGTGTGAGAAAAAAACAACACATACAGCGAAAAAACAACTCATTTACGATCAACAAAAATGCTGATGATAGGTTGTGAAATAATGTTTATGATGGATATTCACACGGCAAACGATTCCGTGAAACAAAACGTGTGCGACAGAGGTTGTCGCATACGATTCCGATGTAGAGGAGCATCACACATCCTTACATAGCGACAGTATGATTTACCGTGTTTGCCATGTCATTTAAGCTCTGTGTGAGTGCCTGTTCCGTACTAGTGTTAGCGAATCTACCATTGAGCAAGTTCATTGTTAGTATGCCTATTGCTTGGCTCATGGCCATCTTAATTCAATACTACTTCATTGATAAATTTCACTAGCGCAAATGGCATGGCGAATGGTAACTGAATTCCTGATCCTTCCCAAGCCTACTTGTATAGCAACAATAGGTCGCCAATTTGGCTAACACTGCCTCGAATGCACGATTTTATTTAGTCCAAAGTTCCAAACTATACGCAAGCATTCTCATGAAGTCTATTTATATATCAAACCAAATTAGGTTGGACATGTGTTTAATTCGTAGATATGCATTTGTGGTCGCTATCGGAGTCATTGATATGGAGTAAATTAGATCAGTCCTTTGTCCTTTTCAACCAGTTATTAAGGGGAATGGTTTCCCCCCACGATGATCGCACTATCGTCCTCTCCCCTCCCCTTCCCCTACTTCCTGCCTGCGGCTGGCCCGAAAGAAGAATATATTTACTACTAAAATGTTGGGCTTGATCTACCCCCACCGGGCCCTATCAACGGGTTTAGCGAATACTGGAGCAGAAGAAACAAGACAAGAGGATAAACAAGAAGAACAGGAATGATGAGACTATTTAAAAAAATGAATGGCTTGCCTCTCTCCGTTTGTTTTATTCTTCCGCTCCCGATCCTACCCTCCGTTCAAGCATCTCACTTAAAGATACATGCCTCTCTGTCTCTTTTCAACCTCCCATAAGTCGGTCTCGCTGCAGGTCACCTACGGTACGCTCCGAAGCTCGCTTTGCTCTCTTCTCCCGCTGTCGATCCATTACTCTTGCTGATTTTACTAAAGCAAGATAGATGTCTCGACTGCGCACTTTCCCTCGCTCATTGTCATGTAGCTCGCTCAGAGTGCTGGCCTGCTAGCTGTAGGAGGCATTTATGCATGTATCTTTGCTATCACTGCTTTCACTCACCCAACTACTAACTTGCTTATCACTCCGTTCGTTGATCAACCACCAAAGCCCCACTCATGGGGGCTTTAAGACATTAGAACCTCCGAACTAGAAGTCGAAGGGCTTGATCCACCCTCCGCCCCAATCATGGGGGTTTAAGTGGCACTTCGTGGTCATTAAGATTGGAAAAGGTTCACTAATAAACCAATGGATAAGTTAGTCAATTCATTTCCATAAGGAATGAAAGGATCGAGTCACTCTTTTGAGTTCCTCTTGCTGGATCGAGTCACCCTAAAAGGTTCCTCTTGCTGCTTTATCGACTTCACCCTAAAGGGATCGTCTTGCTGATTCGGCATCGAGTCACTCTTTTGAGTTTGAATCTCTGCCTGCTCCTTGGCTCGAACGCCTCTATCGAGTCGGTTCTCCCCAATTCAATCAAGGCATTATCATCTCCCTGTTATCACCTTAAGGCAAGTCAGGGCATATCATTAATAAAAGTGATGACTTGATTTGATGATCATAGCTGATAGGCCTATGATGCAGTTCATTCAAATTGTGAGTAGCTACTGGATAACCAAGACAACAGCATGCCTTGAAGGGACCGAGACTAGATCGGAACAAATACCATGAAAGGTTTTTAAGAGAATGGTATTGCGAATGCATGTGTTTATGAGATCCGAAATGGATTGAAAAAACTGGTTAGCAAGCATCTCCCTTATCTTTTCATTTCCTTTCAATTGGTGTTCCGAGGAGATCGAGGTTAGCTGATGGGCGCCTATTCTGTGAGGAAAGAATCGCGCGTGTATATAGTAGTCAATGATCCCTATGCTTTGTTGTGATAACTACACACCTATAATATTTATTATATATATACACTTACCAACCCTAAGTGTATATATATAATATTTATCCTCTATTCAATTCCATAAAATGGATTTGATAGACAAATCCGATCAAGAAACTAGTTGTTTTCTATTTCTGGATTCCTGTGTTGGGTAACCCCAACGTTTAGGATGATTGGCAAGTTACCGAAGGGACTTGTCCAATTGTTGGATCGGAATTAGAAGCAACCGTAATTATTACTATACAAATGCTTCATATTTAACATGTTGCACATGCTATATGTATGATGCATCATAAAAGCCCTTGAAGTGGCATCTATAATCAGATTAGACTATTAAATTTTCCGTTTTCCTTGAACAGACAAGCCAAGTAATGGAATTGATAGCTTTACTTATCAAGGGAAGTCCTCCCAAAGATTGGATACTTATTAATTATTATTGTTTTTTAATCCTATTCCTAGAATTTGGAGATATCCCCAAACTTGAGCCAAAACAAGAAAAGCAGAAAACAGAAACATTTCTGGAAAAGTGAAAACGGGATTTTCACTATACTAAAACGCTCTAAACAAGGAGATGACCCTTTTAGGTATTATCATTGAAGACTGATTTTAATAGGGGAACTACAAACCACTTTTTTCTAAGCAAATCTCGCTGTGGTAAAGCGCTAAATAAATCCTCATGGTTACCACGACAATTTAAGGAACACGCAAATAAACATGAATTAGCTACTTTATTTAATTTGTATTCCTTCTTAATAGGAAAGAGTACAAGTTAGATAAAGAACAACTTTTGCCTTACTTAGGGAATGGAATGGAAGCAACTAGTTATTAAGGGGAATGGTTCCCCCCATGGTGATCGAACTATCGTCCTCTCCCCTCCCCCTTCCCCTACTTCCCGCCAGCGGCTGGCCCGAAAGAAGGATATATTTACTACTAAAATGTTGGGCTTGATCTACCCCCACCCCTATCAAGTGGCTTAGCGAATACTGGAGCAGAGAAAAAAAGACAAGAGGATAAACAAGAAGAACGGGAATGAGGAGACTATTTTAAAACAACAATGGCTTGCCTCTCTCCGTTTGTTTTAGTCTTTCGCTGCAAGAAAAAGAGGTCTTTCCCCGCCGTGTCCCTCAAACAATGTTCGGATACATGCATTTAAATAGAGGGAGATCACTCCATGTGGGAAAAGTAGATGAGAGAAAGTGTGGAAAAAAAGAATGGTATGTGGGGATTAGGGGTTGCATGCATGCATCCGGACATTGTTTTTCTGCCCGGCATTCCCGATAGAGACTCTATACCAGGGACGCCAGACACAAAATGAGGTACTATTTAGCTTTGAGGGACACGACTAGAAAGCGATTTTCTCCATTTTTGTTAGAGGTCCCCCAAACACTGACTAAAGATGCTCTGAAGTTGTCTTTCTCAAACCTTGTTTTGTTCTTGCTTTGTTGCCCGATCGTTGCTTTTGTTACTTGTAGCTTGAAGTGTGAACAAATGGAGGCTGGGCTACTTATAGCCCTTTATATAGTTTTCAAATATGCATCATTCATCATACTCGGTTTCACACTTTTTATTTTTATTTTATTTTAGTGTAGCGTAGTATAGAATACAAAGTGGTTCTTACCGAGACGCATTTGTAGCATACATATCATTAGCTACATCTAGGATTTTTTTTGTTTAGAATTTTATAAAGCATTTAAACATTGTTTTAATTTTTTGAAAAATAAAAGGCTATACTTAGCTCAATCTCCATTTAGAGCTTTCCTTTGTAGCTTGCCTTTAATAGAAAAAAAAAAAAGAAACAGTTCAGCGCTTGGGCGGCATAGAGCCCTTCTTCAATTCTTTCAAGATTTGAAAACATGTCTCACACGTTCAGAAATTCTAGAAAATATTTAGACTTATAAAACGATGTGCTCTACCAATATACAAAATCTTAACCAGAAATAACTTATTATATTCTAAGCTTTAGAAAATAGCAAAGTCCGAGAGAATGTAGATGTTTCAAATTTTTACGTTGTTCACTATTTTAGATGTCACGTTTTGTCTTTCTATCCAGCCTAAAATACAGAGTATTTCAAGTTGAATCTTTTCACCGTTGGTAGATTACGACATTCTCTACCTCTACTAGAATTTTTGCTCGATTTTCTTTTGAAACTTGAAAACACCATTTTGTAAATCGTTCAAAAAACATGCTCTACGTCACCCGTGCTCCATACGTTCGCTCTCACCTTTAGGTACTAGCTGTTTGCTTTCCAGTGTAGGAGAGTGGCAGCACGTGAGAAAGAGCAATCAGCTGCCTCGTACTTGGCCGTCCAGTTGCGGCGAGGAAAGCAACGCCGGCGCCGTCGTGGCCACCAGCTATCCTTGCCGTGCCGTTGTCCCCGACCTAGACCTAGCAACGGCTAGGGGTCACACGTTCCCTAACTTTTTTTTTTGTTCCGTTGCTCGAACCTATCTAGGACGATCCACTCACCCACTCCTTATAAAATTTCATCACCATGAATCATGATGCCGCCCTGTTTACCCCGTGCTGATTTCACTCGCGTAAATTCATTCCTCGTCATGTGCTGGATGGCCTGGCCTCTTCCGTGGACGCGAGCTGATATGATATGGCGACATGCCGCGATCAGTCCGCCTGATTCTCTGTCGTCGTACTTGGAGTTGGTGCTTCTTTTTATCCGACGAGGCGTACCACAGTTGTCAGCCGCCTCGCCGTTTGGCTCCACTAGGCCACGAGTCACGAGCCCCGCGCGCCTGTACCTTGCACGCGCTATGTTTTGCATTGATCCTGCGCGCATCAGCATCAGCGACGCTGGCTGTGATGCACGTCCGTCTGTGATGATGGATGCGTTGGAATGAGGATCATGTGGATATTTCTAACATCCATATCGGCAGCGAATTTTTTTTAAATAATACGAATTTTTTATTTAAGTGCAGGGATAGCGCGCGTTTTCAAATTTTTTCAAAAGTAGGACTCGGTCGGCTAACAGCAGGCCGATCGGACTGCCGCGGGCCGATCGGACCACAGCAGGCCGATTGCAGGTCACGATGGGGCCCCGGCAGACGCCCGTCGAGGACAAGACTGTCGGTCCGCCGCAGCCGATCGCCGCTAGCATCCAAACGGTGGCATGGCCCCTGGCCACGCGCAGCAGCGCCACCCGTCGACACGGCCACGCGCTCCCGGCCACCTTTTTCTTCTTTCTTCTTTCTTCTTCCTCCTCTCTCCTCTCTTCTTCCATTCTCTCTTTCCTGCATGCTTTCTTCCCTGGCTGCACAAGAACAGCTCGAAAACTTCAGCATATTTCGCAGATCCCTAGTGATTTAGCCAATAAAACTTCACCATTTTGTCGCTATTAGTTGAGGGAAGCTCGATCTACAGATGGGTTAGGTTTTGGAGAGGATTGGTGGTCATGTTTAGCGAATGGTGATGAAGTGGTGGAGGTTGGTGGTGGTGTAAGGGGCTGAGCTTCACGGTTCATGGTGGTGCCGAGGTGCTGCGTGTTGTTCGTCTGTTAAATCGTTTGCTGTTGGAGAGGCTGCTCACGCTACAAGGGTAAACCCTAATCTTTGCATATTAGTGTTAACTGTGTAGGTTAATGTAGGCTGGTTTTAGTGTTAGTGTATTAATGTGGGCTGGTTTTAGTAGTTGACGCAGACGCATTTTTTTTAGGTGAGCAAAGATGACAGATGTAGTGAAGATAGTATTTTATTATGGTGTGGGTACTGTTCGATCAGATGAAATGGGAGTAAATCTGAGTGAGTTCAAATCTGTAGAGATGAATATGACTGCTCCTAGAACATGGACAATTGAGCAGGTGAAGGAATGGTTGATGTAATGTTTCGGGCTTAATCCTGAAGTGCACACAGTGGGTGTGCATGCATTATGGACTAAGTCGGTATCAAACATTTTATGGTATCTGAGGCCTGTAGATGATACCTCTAAGTGGGTGAGCTGGTTAAAAGGATCTGAAAGGAGAGGAACTGTCCCTGTGGCATTAGTTCTTCCGGTGGCGAAGGAGGTAGCGCCTCCTGAAGGCGGTTATGGTGGAGGAGGTGGTTACGAATCAGGCCAAAGCAGTCAAGCACCCGGCGGTGGCGGTGGTTACGAGCCTGAACAGAGCAGCCATGCGGAAGATGTTTATAGTGGCCAGGGTGATGGTTACACAGGAGAAGACGGTGAGGTTGATGGTGACGAAGAAAATGGATACAGGCAGAATCAGATGGAAGAGGAAGATACAGAAGGTGAAACTGATGATGATGATTCCGATGAGTCTGATGATGGGGAGGAGGTGCCTATTCCTGGTAGATGGAATCACAGCTTTTCGTCTGCAATGACAATCAATGATGGCCTTGATTCTAACTGGGAGTATCACCAGAACAATCTCGCCGTAGGGGCCATGTTTCCTTCGAAGCTCCATATGCAGGATGCAATAATTAAGTGGGCAATGGTGAGCCAGAGGGAGCTGAGAACAACCGTGTCATCTGGAAAATTCCTGACGATGGAATGTGTGGACATCAATTGTCCCGGAAGGGTGCATGGGTATGTTCCTAAGTATGACACAATATGGCGTGTGAGCGACTTTGTGCCGCACAGTTGTGAGCTTGTAAGTATCCTCAATGATCATTGCAACCTGTCGTCTAATCTCATAGCCCGGCTGCTGTACACTGAAATAGTGGAAGGGCAAGCCATGAGAGTAAACGCCATACAGAAGAATGTTAAGAAGCATCATTTTTACACCATTTCTTATGGCAAGGCTTGGAGGGCTAAGCAGAGGGCGATGGAGATGAGGTTTGGTTCGTTTCGAGACGCATACGACGCTGTTGTTCGTATGCTGCAGACGCTGCAGGCGAGGAATCCAGGCACATATGTGAACATCCAGGACTTGTTTTTCCCGGAGTCCCCATCTTACAGGGTTCTGCATAGAGTCTATTTCTCGTTCGGTGTATGCATCGAATCATTCAGACACTGTCGACCCGTGTTATGTGTCGACGGCACGTTTCTGACCGGTCAGTACAAGGGTCAAATCTTGACCGCCATTGGAATGGACGGAAACAATCAAATCGTGCCACTCGCTTTTGCTTTCGTGGAGAGTGAGAACACCGAAAGCTGGTTATGGTTTTTCAGGCAGTTGAAGATTTCAATTGTAAAGGACAAGCCGAATGTTTGCATCCTTCATGACAGGCATGCAGGTATACTGAAAGCTATTAAGACACTGAAAGAGCCTGGGCAAGAAACTCCATGGATTGACATTGAGAGCCGTTGGTGCATGCGCCACCTGGGGGCCAATTTTTACACACAATTTAGGAAAAAGGACCTTATGAATGTCTTCAAGAGGCTGTGCATCCAGAACCAGCAGTGGAAGTATAATTTTTTGCGTAGCAAACTGCAGGAGTTGACGAAGAAACAAGTTATTGCGTTGTTCTAACTAACATCTTTTTTTCATGGTTGTAGGTTTCACAGTTCACACCGCCGATGAGTGAGGCACAGATCACTAGGAGTCTCGAGGCGTACATATTGTGGCTGCTTGGAAAGGTCATGTTCACAGAGAACCATCAGACCACCATCAGCAGGCGCTTCATCCCCATTGCACTGGAGATAGCAGAGGCACAAACCGCCGACGACATCATACAGCGGAGTTGGGGTTCCGCGGTTCTAGCAGCCACATACCGAGGTTTGTGCAATGCTTGTACACTTGTCTCCCCCAAGTCTGGGCTTCTTGGCTGCCCACTGTTGTTGCAGCTGTGGTCCTGGGAGAGGTTCCCGATTGGTCGGCCAGACATAGATGCTGAGCGCCCTTTCGGGGCAAACGAGTTGGATGATCCGGACCACATCGATATGCCTACTTTCGGCATACTTTGGACACGTCGCGAGGTATGTAGACTGTAGAACATAGTTCTTTCGTAATTTATAGTTTTGCACGAGTACTGACTATTTCTCTCCGCATAGACGATTTGCTCGCGACCAGGTCAGGAACTGCTACCCTGCGTTCACCGAGCAGTTCGACGTGCTCGATGATAGGGCGGTGATCTGGCAGCCCTATACGGCCGCCGCCGTGCATGCAAGGTACCCCGGCGGGATCTCTAACCTCTGCTATAGAGATTGTGCGTACTGGATGACACAGTCAAAGATCATCTTCGATGTGTCCATTGAGATAATGTCCCAGCAGAGGATCATGAGGCAGTTCGGCTCTCGGCAGCTGGTCGATCCTCCACCACCGATAGCGCCTCTCCCTGCCTACGTCCACAAGTAAGTTCTGAGCATCGCTAAGTTTAAGATTGTTCATCATGGTTCGGCTAACCGACACAATTATTTTCTGCAGTACAACAGAAGGGTACTAGCCACTCCTCGACATGGTGGCTTCAGCGCGTTGGCTCGTATGTTGCCGAGTGGGCTGGCGCGACAACACACGTCCGCCGAACGATGAGCAGTTTGACCCACGTGAGTTTGACGCATATCTGCAGAGGTACACCGCAGCCACACGAGTGCGCCTCATCCAGCCGATCGATCCAAATTGAGGCGCCACTCGCGTCTATGCACGATATGTACCCGATTCAGTCCACAGCCGGTAGTCGACAAGCATGCGGTACGTATAACTTTCTATTCCACCATCATACTTGTCTTTTATCTATAGGGTTCTACGATTTATATGCTACCATCATTTTTCGTGGTCACCGACTGCAGACTTACAGGATGAAGTCGCTCGGTACACACGTCAAGTGTCCAGTGCACCTCTTCTGCAGCGTGACCAACATGTGTCATGGTTGAGACGACTCGAGGACAAGCTACGCGGGATCTACTCGGCTATCACGTGCAGCCGTAGGTCCGACGTCGTTCAGCACCACCTCCTTCCACCGCGACCCTCCACACAGCAGCAGCGACGGCCACAGCTCACACCGACCGTGACACCCAGACCACCGCCTCCCGGCCGGGCAGAGGTTCGTCGTGGCAGCAGCACACTCCTTCCGTCGACGACTATCGGTACCAGCAACACGGATCACGGCCTCGTCTCACGCCGACGGCGACACCTGGACCACCACCTCCCGACCAGCAGAGGTTCGTCGTGGCAGCAGCATCACACTCCTTCCTTCGACGACTTGCAGGTACTATCAGCCAGAAGTCGCTTTCGACCGATGGCGCAGCAGCAAGCCCCTTTCATGGGAGGAGCTGGATACACACAGGGTATGTAGTATTCTATATATTGTGTTCCATTTAAACTATACTCCACTTAGTTTGACATCACTTATGTTTCGTGGCACAGGATACACGCAGCACACTGCGTCCAATCCTTCATGGGGAGCTAGTGATCAGGATCCTGAGCACATGGAGTATTACAGCACACAGCAGAACTATGTCGGTATGCAGACTCCTCCACCAGAGCCCACGCAGGAGACACAGTACGACCCCGAGTCCGGTTCCTGGATCCCTGCTCGCATAACCAGGGCTCCGGACAGGTTCGGTTGGACACCCCGTGCTACGCCGCCCCCACGAAACCCTAGACGCCGTCCATAATCTCAGATATTTATGTATGCTATGTATCAGATATTTATGTATGCATTATGTATCAGACTTTATGTATGAACTATTTATGTATGAACTATGTATCAGTACTCTCCTAACCCTAACCGTGTCGTGCGAATGAAGAAAATAAATCCATACAACTAATCGGGCTGTAGCAAGCCAATTGGTTTGCAGCAGGCCAGTTGGGCACTAGCAGTCCAGTTGGTCAGCTATCGACCAACGAGTCAGATACTCTGCTCCACCACAGCAGCCGACACCCAGTCGGTTTGCTGCTGTCCGATCGGCCTACTACAGGCCGACCGAGTCCTACTTTTGGAAAAATTTGAAAACGCGCGCTATTCCTGCACTTAAATAAAAAATTCGTATTATTTAAAAAAATCTCCGCCAATGTCTCCGTTCGCTCATGTGGTACCACCTTCAAGCTCACTACGGTCTACGGCCCTAGCTATCATGATGATAAAGAGGTTTTTCTCACGGAAGCTATCGCCGCCAAACCTGCGGACGACTCTAAATGGCTCATCATCGGGGATTTCAATCTCATCTACCAGGCAGAAGACAAGAGCAATGCTAACTTAAACTTCCGTCTGATGGGTCTTTTCAGAAGAGCCCTCACCACTTGTCAGTTGAAGGAGCTGAAACTTCAGAATAGAAGATTCACGTGGAGTAACGAGCGAGAAACTCCAACTCTTGTGCAGTTGGACCGGGCTTTCTGCAACGCTGCTTGGGACCTCGAGTTCGAGAATCATGTGCTGCATGCTCTGTCTTCCTCCCTCTCGGACCATTGTCCCCTCCTCCTCTCCAACCAAAGTGGTCCGCGAAAACCCCCGATTTTTCGCTTCGAGTCCTTTTGGACCAAAATGCCGGGGTTCAGAGAGGTTGCTCAACAAGCTTCGACCGCGCCTTCAACACACACCCAGCCGGTTCACATCATCAACCACAAGTTGAAATCGACTGCGCTTGGCCTGAAATCTTGGAGTAAAGGCCTTTTCTCCGACTGCAAGCTTCAGCTCCTCATGGCCTTAGATGTCATCCTGCAACTTGATATTGCCCAAGAGTCCCGCGCTCTCTCTCTGGACGAAATACATCTCCGTGCTGGTCTAAAACGCCGGGTTAAATGCCTTGCTGCTCTGGAGAGATCTCGCAAGCGTCAAGCTTCCAGAATCCGATACCTCCGTGAGGGCGATGCTAACACTAAGTTCTTCCACCTCCGTGTCAATGTAAGGAAGCGCAAGAATCACATTCTGAGGCTGAAGCACAATGATGGCTGGGCCGTAACTCACGACGACAAAGCGAAGCTTATTTTCGATCACTTCTCCCAAGCTCTAGGCCGCCCTCCCCCTCGCCTGTTGGACTTTAATTGGGAAGCTCTGAACCCCACTGCTCATCAGCTGGAGGACCTAGGCCTGCCTTTCTCCGAGGAAGAGATTAAAGAGGCTATCGACGACATGCCCGCAGACAAGGCCCCGGGCCCGGACGGTTTTTCCATCGCCTTTTTTTGCTCTTGCTGGGACATCATCAAGGATGATCTTATGTTGACCATAAATGCCTTCTCGGAGCTCTCGGCGTCGAACTTTCATATCATCAACACCGCCAACATTGTGCTTCTGCCAAAGAAAGATGGAGCGGAGGCCGTAACAGACTTCAGGCCCATTAGTCTTATCCACGTGATCCCAAAGATCATCGCCAAAGCTATGGCATGACGTCTCAGCCCTAAGATGAACGACATCGTGTCACGCAGTCAGAGTGCCTTCATCAAATCCAGAACTATACATGATAATGTCATGTACGTCAGGAACACCGCCCGCCAACTTCACCGCAACAAAACCCCGTCCCTCCTTATCAAGCTGGACATCGCCAAGGCCTTCGACACCGTCCGCTGGGATTATATGCTAGACCTGATGCAACGCCTCGGCTTTCCACAAAGATGGCGGGCTCTTTTGACGACCCTCTTCTCCACAACTTCTTCTCGGGTTTTCCTCAACGGGGTCCCCGGAGGGAACATCCTTCATGGACGAGGTCTTCGCCAGGGCGACCCCCTCTCGCCTCTCCTTTTTGACATCGCCATTGACCCCCTTTAGAAGGTTCTGGAGAAGGCTACGAGTCGGGTGGTTTGCGGGGCCCCCGGGTTTCCCTATATGCGGATGACGCGGCCATCTTTTTGTCCCCCACTGAGCACGACATTTCATGTCTTGCTAGCATCCTTCAAAGTTTTGGGGAGGTCTCCGGTCTCGTGACGAATGTGGCTAAGAGCTCTATTGCCCCTATCCAATGCGCCAACATCGACCTGGAGGCGGTTCTGGCAAACTTCCCTGCGGCTAGTGTCTCGTTTCCCATAAAATACTTGGGGCTGCCCCTCTCAATTGGAAGACTTAGACGTGTCGATCTTCAACCTTACATCGACAAGGCGGTGGCTCGGCTAAACCAGTGGAAGGGCAAGTTCCTGAACCGTGCGGGTTGCACCGCCCTGGTGAAGTCAGTCCTCTCTTCCATGCCGATCTTCCTTTTGACGGCTCCTAAAGCTGACAAAGGAATTCTCAAGGCCTTTGCGAAGATCGGTCGCGGAATGCTCTGGGCCTTCAAGGAGGCGGTTAGCGGGGGGAAATGTAAGGTTAACTGGCAAAAGGTATGTCGCCCCAAGGAGCTTGGCGGTTTGGGAATCTTGGACTTGGAGAAGTTTTCTCGGGCACTGAGGCTACGCTGGCTGTGGTACGAGTGGAAAACTCCTGAGAAGCCGTGGGTGGGTTCTGAAACACCCAACGGCGCCTCCGACATTGACCTCTTTAATGCCGCCACCCGTGTCACCATCGGAAACGGCTCCAAGGCCTCCTTCTGGTCCTCTTCCTGGCTTCATGGCGCGCCACCAAAGGACCTTGCCCCCTGCTGCTTGTGACGGTAAAGCACACGTTCGTTGGGAACCCCAAGAGGAAGGTATGATGCGTACAGCGGCAAGTTTTTCCCTCAGTAAGAAACCAAGGTTATCGAACCAGTAGGAGCCAAGAAGCACGTTGAAGGTTGATGGCGGCGGAGTGTAGTGCGGCGCAACACCAGGGATTCCGGCGCCAACGTGGAACCTGCACAACACAACCAAGATACTTTGCCCCAACTTAACAGTGAGGTTGTCAATCTCACCGGCTTGTCAGTAACAAAGGATTAGATGTATAGTGTGGATGATGATGTTTGCGTAAAACAGAGAACGAGTATTGCAAAGAGATTGTATTCGATGTAAAAGAATGGACCGGGGTCCACAGTTCACTAGTGGTGTCTCTCCCATAAGATAAATAGCATGTTGGGTGAACAAATTACAGTTGGGCAATTGACAAATAAAGATAGCATGACAATGCACATACATGTTATGATGAGTAGTGTGAAATTCAATTGGGCATTACGACAAAGTACATAGACCGCTATCAAGCATGCATCTATGCCTAAAAAGTCCACCTTTAGGTTATCATTCGAACCCCCTCCAGTATTAAGTTGCAAACAACAGACAATTGCATTAAGTATGGTGCGTAATGTAATCAACAAATACATCCTTAGACATAGCATTGATGTTTTATCCCTAGTGGAAACAACACATCCACAACCTTAGAACTTTCTGTCACTGTCCCAGATTTAATGGAGGCATGAACCCACTATCGAGCATAAATACTCCCTCTTAGAGTTACAAGTAACGACTTGGCCAGAGCCTCTACTAATAACGGAGAGCATGCAAGATCATAAACAACACATAGATGATAGATTGATAATCAACATAACATAGCATTCATTATTCATCGGATCTCAACAAACGCAACATGTAGCATTACAAATACATGATCTCATGTTAGGCAGCTCACAAGATCCAACAATGATAGCACAATTAGGAGAAGACGACCATCTAGCTACTGCTATGGACCATAGTCCAGGGGTGAACTACTCACACATCACTCCGGAGGCGACCATGGCGGTGAAGAGTCCTCCGGGAGATGATTCCCCTCTCCGGCAGGGTGCCGGAGGCGATCTCCTGAATCCCCCGAGATGGGATTGGCGGCGGCGGCGTCTCTGGAAGGTTTTCCGTATCGTGGCTCTCGGTACTGGAACTATTATCGATGAAGGCTTATGTAGGCAGAAGGGTAGGTCAGGGGGCGCCACGACGGCCCCACACGCTAGGGCCACGCGGCCCAAGCCCTGGCCGTGCCGCCCTGTTGTGTAGGCGCCTCGTCGCCCCACTTCGTTTCCCTTTCGGACTTCTGGAAGCTTCGTGGAAAAATAAGATCCTGGGCGTTGATTTCGTCCAATTCTGAGAATATTTCCTTACTAGGATTTCTGAAACCAAAAACAGCAGAAAACAGCAACTGCCTCTTCGGCATCTTGTTAATAGGTTAGTGCCGGAAAATGCATAAATATGACTTAAAGTATGTATAAAACATGTGAGTATCATCAATAAAGTAGCATGGAACATAAGAAATTATAGATACGTTTGAGACGTATCACCCCCCGGATTTTCAAGGCCTCCAAGAGAAAGAATCGGACAGTTCGAGATGCTCTCCATGACCATAACTGGGTCTCTGACATCGCGATCGATGATTTCACTGTTGAACATATGGAGCAATACGTCCGCCTTTGGGATCTTCTCTCTAATGTCCAGCTCCTCCCAGACTCGGAGGACACCATAACCTGTTCCTTGACCCCTAATGGATGCTACTCGGCCAGCTCTGCCTACAAAGTCCAGTTCCTCGCCTCTTTGCCATGTCAGTTCGGCAACATTGTCTGGAAGACTTGGGCACCCCCAAAGTGCCATTTCTTCGCCTGGCTCGCCGTCCAAAATCGCCTTTGGACCGCGGATCGCCTTGCAAAACGCGGATGGCCACATCAACCTACCTTCCAGCTGTGCAGATGCACTCCCGAGACGGCGCGTCACATCCTCTTCGAATGTCGTTTCTCCAAGAGGATCTGGACGACCGCGGCCTCCTGGCTCTCCTGTCCGGATCTTATCAACAGCCTGGGGGTTGGTAGGAATAAGGTGCTTGACTATTGGCAAGCCATCACCAAGGCCACCACCTCTTCCCCCAGAGGTTTGCGAACTGCCATCACGCTTATCACCTGGGAGATTTGGAAGGAAAGGAATGAGCGGGTTTTCAACAACAGATCCTCTTTACCTTTGGTCGTCATGCATAAGATTAGGGAGGAAGGGAAGGACTGGATCCTCGCTGGCGCTAAGAACTTGGCGGAGCTTGTAGGCTGATTTCCTTTTCCCTTTCCGGGTGGGGGTTTCTTCCCCACCTCTTTTTTTGTTTTTTGGCGCTGGCCATCATCTTGTTTGCTTCTCCTATATTAATATAAGGCAAAAGCTTTTTTGCCCGTTTAAAAAAAGCATTCTCCTACCAGCACCGTTTCTTCTTTTTATCAGAAAAATAAATAGGAGTTTTTTAACCGTTTCTCGCGGGAGCTTTGTCATGGTTCCGGCATGCACAGTTCACTCCCCTCACCGCCCACGAAATTCATGTCACCACTCTCTCACCACTACTTGTCCATGGTTGCCGCGCGTCCTCCTCCCCTCCGCCTAAAATCCACCTGCCTATCCACCCGACGACGGCTCACGAATGATAGGTGGATCCTCATCCGCGGCAGTCACTGATCCGGGGAGTGTGGCCGCCGGCAAGGCACCTGCCTTCGCCGGACCAACCCGCCCCGCCCGCCGACCGCACCCCGCGCTCGGGGGTCTTCATCCAGGGCTCAGGTGGCTCCGTCGGCGTCTTGGAGTGATCCCCTACCGCCTGGCCCGCCTGATTTCTCCATGGTATGTCCATGGATCTCGTAGTTTAGGGTAACGGCTATGGTTTGGTAGCGGCTGGGGTCTTCGTCGATTTGCCTTCTCTAGAGAGCGGCCATAGTTTTGTTTTGACAACCACGAATGCAAATACTGGTTACAATCGTAGTCAATCGTAGTAGCATCGATTAGGCTGCTAGATTTCCCTTTTTGGGAAGTACCAATGTGCGTGTGTCAATCATTGCACTCCCCAAATTAGGAAATCTCCCAAATGTGTGTGTGTTCAGACTGGCATGATCATGCCAATGCATTGAACATGGCATTGTGTTCACAGTGCCACGATAATGCCAATGCATTGATCATGGCATTGGCATGATCATAGCTTTGTGTTCAGAGTGCCATGATCATGCCATTTCATCGACCATGGCATTTACTCTTTGTGTCCGGTTCGACAAGGTCGTTAAGCTGGAGTGCGACAACGTGGGAAGGAGATGGTTTCCTCCACAGGCTACCATGGCCATCTCTCCCTTAACCGGTGGACGTAGACTCTAAACCACCGGTGTCGGGCAAGGTCGAGGCTGCGGCAGCTCCACCGCCCGAAATTGGCAGCCAACCCAAGCTAGGCCATATCTCTAGGGCGGTGATTCTGCAACGTTTCTACGTCCAGCTCTCCACAGAGGACCTAAGCATACTCGTCATGCCATCGACGTTCCAACAAGGGTTGCGGGGAGTGGATCAAGATCCCATTGCCAAACAGTGTAGGACTATCCAACTGTCACTTCTACGACGAGTGCATGCACGTCACCTACCATGGTGGCCACATGGTCTTCAGGAGGAACTAGCCGGAAGCTGGTCTTCAAGTATGATCTGGAGTTCAACAATGTCGTGGAGTTCAAGATCCAGTTGTTCGTAATCAAGATGAAGATCTACAAGAACATGAGCTCCACCGCTAGGCTTCACCCCTATCCTAACCACGGCTTGGCAGCGACCTACCAAGCTATGCGTCTATTTGTAGTTCAATAGGTGTAGTGCTAGTAAGTATAGTGTGATGATGCTAAGACTTTGGTACCTAGTTTTGATACAGACTAGTTAGGTAGCTTCTATGCCCCTGCAACAGTCTTGCTTTTGATTATGGTGTTTGTGCGAACCCAGAATATGCTAGTCTATGTGTTCTCATGTGCTATGATATCTGCTATGCTAACCCTGATGGTGTTTTGTTGTTGTTCATAACAGCTAGTAGGTGGTATGATCACCAGTATGAACAGCAAGGTAACCACATCCTTATTTTGCACATAACCAAACAGCCGTTGATTCTCTCGTCAGCCAAAGAATTTGTGATTGTGGGCAACCAAACCATGGGCCGAATATGGGGCAGGAAACAATGTTGGCAACCAAACTGGTCCCATGCTCTGTTTTCCCTCATGCAACATCCACCTGGCTAAAAGCAGAAATAAGGAAATTTTGATGTGAGCAACCAATCACGCCCTTGATGATCGCCGGCCAATACGGTGTCCAAGAGTTCCACTGCCAGAGGCTCAATGCTGCTGCCAGCATGTTGCTTTTTTTTGTATGGCCCGCATGGAGAATTTGCAGTTTTTAAATTTCTTCTCCAAGATAGGTTTACCTGCCTCAGAGGTGTTGTATGTTTGTACTGAGTTGGCATGGTTATCGTGACGAGCCATCAATCACGCCGATGGATATACTTCCTCATTCATAAATAAATTTATTTCTAATTTTCTCTTAAGATAAATTTTAAAATAAATTAGCAAGTCATATCTATAAAATCATATATATGTTATTAATAATAGAGAGAGCAAACCTGCTTTGTTTTCTAAATTGTTCTCCCTTGTTAATACACTCTTTGGGGGTTAGTCTAGCTTCACTCATGTTTTAAATCAAGGCACTTTACTCGTTTTCAGCTGTTGAAGTTTAAAACACACATATATGGTCTCCCTGGTCACTCGCTCAAACGACTCTAGAGGCGATACCACAGTGTCCTTCTTCTGCCCTCGTTATCAGTGGCTCCGCCACCGCCATCATAGTCGAAGGATATGTATATTATTACCAGTACTATTATGCAGCTCTGTTGGTGTTTTTGCGACTTTTCCGCCAAGCAAGTTCCTTATTAGTATGCATAATTGTAAATTGCTTGGCTAATGGCCATCTTAATTCAATACCACACTATTAGAGTGTTTGACTAGCTCAAATCACATGACTAATGATAATTGAATTCTCGATCCTTCTCAAGCCTAGTTGTATACCCCTAATAGGTCGCCAGTTTAGCTCATACTGACATGCACGCACGGTGTTTTTCGGATCCAAAGTTCTAAACTATACCTAAGCATTCTCATGAAGTCTATTTTATATATCAAACCCAACATAGGTTGGACACGTCTTTAATTTGTAGATATGCATCTGTTGTCGTTATCAATGTTATTGAGATAGAGTAAATTAGATCCGTCATTTTCAACCACACTTGGATGTCAATAGGATCGGCTCAAAGCCATATAGCTTTGTAATGACATTGAATATGGAATGTTAATGCGCATAAACCCTTATTGTAGGATGATGCGTAGAAATAAATGTGTAGCTAAATAGATACTTTTGCTGGTGCTGCCCCATTGTGGAACACTCGAATAATATACCATGCGTTACATCTACCGACCGAGAACCGAGGGCTTGTTTGGATTGTGGCCAAAAATTACCCTACCAATATTTTATTTATGGCCAAAAATTTGGTCTTTGTATGGACGGTTGCCAGTTATTTGGCATGCCAATGGCTATTTGGCCAACCTAATTCACTTTCTTTTTGCCAATGTTGGCCAACTCATGGCCAACATAAAGTTCAACCAATGGCTAGCCAAATATTTGGTGGGCAACCATGGGGTAGAACCAAACATACCCCTGCTTCTCACATATCCATTATATAACTGAAGAATACTAAACTAGGATGCTAATTCCAAAAAATTATCCAGAATGCAAGGTCTTGGAAGGGAACACTATACCACATATGTTTTCACGTAGAATCAAATGTGGCAAACAAGGTTGCTATCTCTTGAACTTGATACTAAACCTTCTATAAAAAGAAGGACCGATAAATGGGCACTTCAAAATCATGCTTCGGTGTAGATTCGCACAAACACCAATCACTCAGGTCGGCGAGGTGTTTCGAGAAATGAGGCTTTTCGATAGAAATAAGTCAGGCAAATAAAGGCAGGGAGTTCTTTTCTTTTTAAGCTTCGACAGTGCACCACCTTGAAGCTGATCTAGAAGGGCATATGTCTGAAATCACGAGACCCTCCAGCTCGGCTGCCTCGGACTTGGCCGTAAGGTTGCGGCGAGGAAAGCAACGGCGCCGTCGTGGGCACCCGCTATCCTGGCCGTGCCGTTGTCCCCGAGCTAGACGTAGCAACGGCTAGGAAGCACACATATGCCTTGACTTTGTTTTCGTTCCGTTGTTCGAACTTATCCCTTCCCTCGCCCATCCACTCCTTACATTTAACTCGTTCACGACCCTGTTGAACCCGTGCTCATTTAACTCGCGTGAATTCATTCGATGCCATGTGCCGTATGGACCGCTGGTGCTGCATTGAAGCGTACAGTCGTGGACGCTTGCTGGCCGCGCCCTGACATGACGACATGCCGCGATCAGATCAGTCGCCCGATTCTCTGTCGTACTGGATGCTTCTTTTTATACGACGAGGCGTGTACGTACAGGTACAGCTGTGTACGTGTTGGACGTGGCAGTCGTCAGACGACTAGGGGCGCCTGTACCATGCACGCCGACGACGACGAGCATCAGCAAACGCTGGCTGTGTGTGATCCCCGTCCGTGATGGATGTGACACGGAGCTGCTCGTCCTTCTGCCACTACTGTTTCTGTTTTATCAGGCAAGCAGAGTTTCTTATTCGTTTCTCGCGGCAACTTTGTCACGGTTCGGGCTTGCACAGTGCCTCTTCCTCGTGACAAAGCTCTGATCATCGCCGCTCGATACGGGTGTCCGGAGCTGCAGAGCCTGGCTGCTGCTGCTGCCGGCGTGGTACCCTGGGTACACTGCCTCGGTGTCAGAGGTGTTGTGGGCTTGAACTAGAGCCGACATGGTTCTACGAACGCATCCTATACATGAAAAACAAATTAGTTATTCTAAAAAAGTAAATTAAATCAATTCTTTTCTGAAATCAAAGGTGATCATGTAATATACTAGTATAAGTAGACATGCCATGGAATGGGTTTTTCCAATATTTTGACGCATATAGGGTACACTGGCATCCCGAGAGACATAAGTTTCCTTCCACGTGGTTCTCGACTTCTAGTTAACGAGCAAAATCAATGACCGTCACATATACAATTAACATGTACGTCATGCATTCAAACCAACACAGCCATGATTTTTCAGAAGATAGAAGTAACTAATCTCTAGAGATACTTTGAAGAAGGTTGGTGAACTAATAATGGTGTCGAATCATGAGCTAGAATACGTCACATACTTTACCTGGTGGCGCACTACAAATATATCCGGCTAAGCAACCACGAAGAGTGAAGAACACATTTCTCATCACCACTATAAAAAAAAGAGGTTGCAACATACGGCAATGAAAGCATTAAGCTGTATGAACAGCATGGATGTTTAGTCTAGTAGAAATGGGAGATATCAGAAACTTGTTTTCTCGCATGGATGGCTCAAGTTGAGGGCAGAAACAAAAGGATTACAACTCCTCTGCTTGAGTTGCTAGTTTTATTTGATCTGGCTTTTGTATAGTTTCTCTTTCTTTTTTGTACAAAACTCTTGTATTACCTACCTGTACATTTTGTCAAAAGGGGATTATGCTCCTTTTCTCTCCACTTAACCGAGTATTATTCGTATATATTCCTTTTTCTCATGTTCTACTCCCTCAGGTCCATAATAAGTGTTAGAAATTTAGTATATAAATTAGTAAGTGTCGGCCTGTTGGCAATACCTCTGCTTTGGTTAATTTAGTACTAAGTACTAAATTTCCGTCACTTACTATCGATCAAATATTCAAATGGAGTATTATACAGCAGTTCTTCCGTTGTCATTTTCTTCTTAATATCCTCATCTGGAGTTTCAAACCAGAAACAGGGCAGCTCATTTTGGGATATCATATTCATTCACCTACTTAAACCATCATATCACGTGCATTGTTTCCTTTCAACGACCAGCCAGGCAGCCAGTTGGATATACATGCATGCGTGGCCTTCTTGTTCAACCTGGCGATGTGATAGTTGAGAGGTTTGCTGATGGAGACTTAAGAGGACCACCGACGACGATGTTCAGAAGCAGGCATCTTGACTGAGGTGGATATATAGCCTGAAATCATGAGCTCTCCTGTTTCGTTCTTCGAAGACCGTCTCTATGTGGCACACTATTTGAGTGATTGGCGAGATTCTTGAGTTGATTGATTCTACTGTGTTGAGCGAGATAGGTGCACGTTACATCACCTTTGCGGTGCTCAGATAAGGGGCTAGCCATTATGCATTGACCGCTCGGTGGCACCTATCAGTTTCGTCCAATGATTCCGAGCTGGCCGGATTGAATCCTGATGTGATGACCGAACCGTAATCTCAGATAAGGACCTAGGATAATCCTGTTTCGTATATATTTTTTTCAGAGGAAAGAGACGTACGCATGTGCAATGTCGTGCTATGAGTTCATGACGATTACTGTAGAAACCGGTGTGGCAGCTTTAGATCAGAACCTCTTGCCTGAAAAGAAGAATATCTCGGTAATGTCCTACCGTCGAACTATGCAATATACAAGTGAGTCATCAACATTCAGTTCTTAACGGATATTCCCCCTTCCTCTCTCTCCCTTGCGGGTTGACCTCCGTCGGCCGGGCCGATCCGCGGCCTCTCCGCCGGAGTAGCCGGCCGGAGTTGGTCAAAGATGGGTGCGGGAGTAGATATGATTAGGTTTAGCCTCAGATCTCGTCTTGTTTTAGGTATTACCCTTGTGGAGTTTGGCGCTATGCCCTTGGGGGCTTGGCCATGGTGGAGCTCGAGCTGCTCCGATGGCCTGTGGTGGTGTGGTGGTTGGGCGTGGTGCTCCAATGGTGGGAGCTGGAGGCGAACGGTGGCGGCGCTTCAACGCCCCCCCCCCCCCCACCCTACTAAAGCTCTTCTTCCTCTCTCTCGATCTTCTTCTTGGTCACCGTGGTGGTGGAGAAGTTGAAGATATCCTCGTCGGCGCTGTGGTTGACAGATCGACGGATTGGAGCCCTAGAGCATGGTTTCTTCCCCGAGCGCAACACACGCCGACCAAGCTCGTCGCCGTGGTTCTCGGCCAGCAAGGTGGCCCAGCCTCAACCTCCGGTTCGGAGGCCCTCCGATTCTTGTGTTGGTGCTCGACGCTTCCAGAAGGCCAAGTGGTGCGTCCCCGGTCTCCTGGTGGTTGCCAGCGGCTAAATCTTCACGCCGGTGAAGAGTATTCGAGCTTGCAGCTCTCTGAGCTCGGCGGAGATGCTTGGAGCTCGCCGGCGGCTGGTGGCAGAGGCACAGTGCTTGATTGCGTTTTCTTCTGTAATTTTAGGGTGCTTTGTGTAAAGTGTGAGGCTCTTACTTTAAATAGTTGGTTTGTTAAGCCAAGGGATGATAAAGGGCCTTACTGCAAATTGTACCTGTCACGTGTGCTTCAATAAAAAGCTCCACTGGGGTCGTAGACCCCGCCTTGTGTGCAAAAAAAAAGTGAGTCATCAAAGTGACATGAGTCACATCACAATTGTTTTTTACGGGAGTCACATGACAGCTACAGTCACTGATCAGCAATCTCCCTGGATCCATGATAATAAATTTGCAATTTGGGCCGGTGCCCTGATCGTTCTCTTCATGATAGAGCGAAACAGCCTAATGTTTCTAGTTGAGGTGGACTATATTGCTTTGGTGATAAGGCCTACAAGCAGGCCCAATTAGGGTGAACAGGACACCCCTCGGACATTTTCATGCAGTTTTTGTTTCTGCTTTTATTTTTCTTTTTTACTTGAAAATTTTCAGATTTAAAAAACCAGAGTTTGAAAAATGTTCAGTTCTAAAAAACGTATAGATTATGAAAAATTGTTCAGTTTTTAAAATTATTTACATTTAAACCTGTTACGATTTTGAAAATCGTTTATATTTGAAAAAAATTCATATTTGATTTTTCTAAATATGAAAATGCTCACAACTGGAAAAATTAATCTTGAAAATTTTAAATCTGAAAAATTCAAATTTTATTATTTTAATTTTTTAATAACAAAACACTAGAATAGAAAAAACAAAAAACAAAATCGGAAAACCACATGAAACTAGAATAAATAGGGAAAACTAAGTGGTTAGGAAAGTGGATGTACAACCCAACCACCGAATTTCAAGCCCTAGGTACGTAGATTTGGATTCTTATTTTTTTTAAAAAAAAATCACCCTACCTTCCCCTACCATATTCGTTTCAAAAGATGGAAAGCTAAACAAGAAAATTCTAGAACCTTTTCGAAAAAAGACACAAGCTAGGTTCCAATGGGTTGGCACCCTTAGAAATCTTAGCGATGGAGGGGCGTACGTGTTGCATCTGGCACGCGTCAATTGGGGTTTACTAAGCCAAGGGAAGCCTAGAGCATATGAACCCATTGTTTAAAAATATATTTTAAAATATCAAAAAATCAGATTTTATTTCTGCATGTACAACCTAATATTCTACTTTTGCACCCATATTTTTAGGAAAACATATCATTTTGTGACCCGTGTGAAAAGATAAATTTTGATGCTACAATTTGATTATGAAACTTTTATTTTTTTATTTTACCACTTTCCACATAAAATGCTCTCTTTTCCCAAAAACTTGCGTGTATGCGTTTTTTCTGATTCTTTTGACATTTTTAAATTTACTTCTATGCATTTTCATAATTGGTTCATATGATCATGGGAGAAAAAAACACCACCTCCCAAATTATATCAATTTAGACCATGATATGCAATTTTTTCGCCTTGCTTGGGTTGGATAAAAAGGGTGACACTACGATGCGAGTCTGATGCTTAAATGTGTGATCTAGATCGTCCAACCATTGAAGCATATTGCCTTTTCCTGTAACTTTTTATATGCTTGCAGCATCGGAACAAAATTTGTCTTGCGGTATGTCAAAATACATTCAACAAAGCATCCCAACATTTCAAATACATCCATGTAGCTATTTTTTTGTATGTACGTAATAAACTCCCATTGGTCGTAACAAAACAACAAGAAAAATCATCGCATGTATTAGGTCATGCCAGGGGCTTGCAACACTACATAAAAACATAAAAAACACTTGCACTTTGAACACAATAGTTGCAGCAAACACCTAAAGTAATTGTAATGTGTCGCACGCCCATGTGTTTCCAGCAAAACATACATAAGCTTGCAACATGTCGAACAATTTTTTTTGACATAATGCAACATGTCAAAATAGCATATATCTAATATAAAAATGCAAATCACTAACATTCGCTTTGTATCATTGACCTCACCAATCGGATGCTTCAGCGACAAATCAGGCTCGCACAAGTCTCACTATCAGATTTGGTGAGAATATTAGCTTATATTTTTGCAATGCCAACGCGAGCTTCACATGGGTCCATGACAATGAAATATTATATGAGCTTCATGTGGGATGAAGAAGCATCCAAGAAGGATCAGCTGAGAAGGAGGAGCATACTCTTTAGGAGGCATCTTCCCTAGATAAGCTACCCACCACGCAATGCCCCCTCCCGAATGATTGGTGAGGCAGTTAGGCATCAGTAGAAAGAGTGGTCATTCAAGATTCGTCGTTGTGTGTCTCCTACCTATCTACGCGTAATAGGTAGGGCCATTACAATGGAAATCAAGATCGGAGGAGGATCATAGTTTGAAGAGGGGACTCCGTGAAGGAGATATAACGAAGCATGCAACTGATTTAACGACTTATCTGTCGATCAAGTCTACTTGTTTTCAAATTTTGGGCAGCTTCTTTGCAGGAGGCACATGCATGAATGTTGAGATATAAAGGTGTAGTGGAAAAGATTCTCAATATACATTGAGTAGACAAAACAACTTTGAAATATGTTGATGCAAGTTTCAGTTAACCAAAGATCCTCATAATTCACTTTTATTTTCATTCATTGTATTTGATATATGCTGTTTTTGTTTAATCAATAAAGTTGGATTCTTATTTTGGAGACTTTGAACTAAGTTGATTTATGTTTTTATTCATGTTGTTTTCTTATTAAATAAAGCCGAAGTGTTATTTAGAATATTATGTGACTTATTGGTAAATGTTTCATGTTATTTCCTACATGTAATTCAATTTATTTATCTTCATAGTACTAGTTCAAAGATACAAACATATGGTTGGAAATGCAGTACAAAAGTTAGTGGATTTTGTACAAAGGATGGCATAAAAAATGTGCAATATAAATTATGTAGTGCAGAAATTCCGTACAAAAATGCATATGTAGACATGGTAAAATAGGGTATGACTAGCTCCAAAACCTCTTTTGTAGCCCGGTTCCTTTTTTTTCTCAAAAACTTCATTTTTTTATTTTATAGTTTCAGAAAAAATTGAACAAAAATACATAGACATAGAGAATGTTGGAATCTATCATTGTGTAAATTTTCAGATTAAAATACGTTGTATTTTGCCCTCAATAAAATGACAAAAAATCTCACAAAATGACAAAATCTAGATTATAGTGTACTGTTTATTACTATTCACCAATGCTAAAATTGAGATTTGATATTTTTGCTGAGACTAAAATACAACGAATTTAGGACTGATTTTTCAGACACTAGTAGACTTTATTATTATCTACATCAAGAATTTTTGTTCCGATTTTTTTAAAACTTTTAAAAGCCTTTTTTTGGAATTTCTCCAAAAACAAGCTACATGTAGCTCGGGAGCCATTTGGCCACTCTCATGTCTAGCTCACACAAGACTATTTTGCAATTGGGTTACAACCAATTTTTGGACCACATGGTCTGTGTCCCCGATCTATCTACTCCCCCCGGGAGAGACTTGTATAGGATCTCTCCATTAGGTAGGATCATAGGATCAATCCAATAAAAACATACTTTGAACATGTGAAAAAATATGAAAATAATAAACAACACGCATACTACAACTCCAAGAAATTTCAGGTCAAAATCTGATCTACACTTGGAGAAAGAAAAAAGATAAAATTCTATTGTGAATAGTGCCAGATCTGGTTGAGTAGTATTTCACACTATTCACACTCGGATTTATCTTTTTTTTGTCTCTCGAAATGTATGTCGAATTTGAAGTTGCAAATTTTTGGCGTTACATATATAACATAGATGTGTGTTGTGATTTTTTTTAAGAATTTTTGAACATGTTTTGTCTTTGCAAAAAAATTGTTCTCATAGATCCTATCTAAGACCTATCCTACCTAAGTCTTCCCCTCCCCTCTCCCTTCCCCATATCTTGGCCCATATTTCATTCCCTCTCCCAGATTTGGCCACTCCAAGGCATGATGGTGGCAACACTCAATGCCATTGTTTCTTGCTTTTCGTAAAACCCTCCGCTTCTTCCACGACACCAAGAAGCCCTAACTATCTCTTGTAAGTTGTAGCCATTGGCTCCTCTATTTCCTCTTGATCATGTTCTCTAGTGGACATGAATAAGGGAGATGAAGAAATTATTTCCATAATCTTTTGGCATTTACAAGTTGCAAAACAATCAGCTGCATGTGTTGTAGGAGTGTACATATGGTGCTTTCATCTTTTATGGTGATCCTAAGAACGAAAACACAACATGAGTTTTTCAGAAACTTCGAACAAATTAACAACCATAATACAAGATGCAGCTATTAGGCCACAAAATTTCAAGACAAAATATGGTTCACACCTAGATAAATAAATAAATAAATATGACAAAGCTAAACACGAACAATAGGCATTTCTTATATGATGTGAATCATAGTTTGGTTTATCTTTTTTTTCTCGAGCTATCTATCGTGTTTCGATGTTTAAATTATGCGTATAGTAAATACATATTGTATAGTTGTTGTTAAAAATTAATGGTTTATTTTATGATTTATTTGTTGTAGTTTCATGTTTAGATGGTATGTTCTCACTCCGTCCGTACCTCATAGTCTCCTGAAAATGATGCCTCAAATTTGTCTAAATATATAAGTATTCAGATACTATGTACCGTATAAATACATTTGAACTTAGACAAATCAAAGACATTGGATTGGAGGGGGGGGGCAGATTTATAGGCATCCTATTGTGATAAATGAGTAGTAGTGCATAGAAGATGTGTTTGTAAGAGCAAATACTATAAGTCCTAGTCAGCTGGCTATAAGAATTTAAAATGATATATTATTGCTTAGTTGGAGGAGAGAGAGGAGGAGAGAGAAGGAGAGTGGGCTCTTATTCAAGAGTCAGGTCTAGCACGTGCTCCTAGCCACTTTGTGAGAGTGAAAGGTGTGCCATATATTGATAAAGTACTACTACCTCCGTTCCAAGGAATAAGGCGCACGCGTATTTTAAGACGAACTTTGACCATAAAAATGGAGCAATAAAATTTTAATTTTATTATATGTAATTAGCACCGTTGGATTCGTACTGAAAAGCACTTTCTAATTATGCTAATTTCATACAAACAATCTTTATATATTTAAAGTATTTTTTGTCAAAATAAAAGCACGTAAAAAAAGGACGCCTTATTCCTTGAAATGGAGGTAGTACATTTTTATAGTCCACTATTTTATATATTGGCTCTAAATTAGCTATAGATAATATATCATTTAGCTTATAGTCAGCAGCTAGCTAAACTATTGGAATTGCTCTAAGAGAATTGCAGCGTTGGTACAAGTATTGAATACAAATCCAACAGTACAGTTTGCCGACGTTTTGTTGTAAAATGTATTCCTCGATGTGCGTTGTGCACTATAGAAATGAGGACCATGGCGTAGCAGAAATAAAATAGTACGAGCACGCGGGTGGGCGGGAATCGGTGCGGGCGTCACCCCGTCGCGTCGCCAACTGCCAGAAGAAGGTGGCACGGTGCGTTTCTTGCCTGTCCCGGATGACGCCCGCCGACGCACGCACGCGCAAAAAAGATCGTACGATGATAATGGCCACGGTCGACACGCACGTCGTCTGTGCCGATATAACCGCTCTGCGCTTTCATCACAAGTGGCCACCACTTATCTGCTCCTCTACGTACTGGCGTTATCTGGGCTCGAAGGAAATGGGACGTGATGACCGTGAGTAACTCTTCCAGCAGCACCGATGCCATAACGGCCGAGAAATTGCACAGACGGGTAACTCTTCGGCCTATTGTTGCACAATCAAGTGATTTGAATTTTTGTTGCACAGACCAGTGAATCTAGAGGCAATTATTTGCAAAAAAACTATCATTATATGTTTACACCATTTAACACCCACTCACTTCCTCTTCAAATAAGTGGGTGTTCAGCTTTAATTGTTCATAAAAAAGTGTATTTAATGCATTTTAAAATAACAACAATTGTTTCTCTCGCATCGCAAGGAAATCAAACCCTATAATATGGGGCACATGTTATCTTTATTTTCTACATTCGCTTATCTTACTGGAGTAAAAAAATAAAGACGATAAAGATGTTGGTTCGCATCTTCCCAATACAATTATCTCTCCACTTAATAATCTCTTTTCAGAAAATTCACACGTCCACTAACAAGTGGACGGAGGGAGGGAGTAACCAATAGGGTCTTTTACGTTTCGATTCCGATTTTGTGCCCAAAAATAATTTCATTGGGAATCAACAGGCATAACTAGTTCGTGACACTCGTTCTCTTCAATCATAGGAAGTGTTGGCCCGCAGCAAGGCAAGGCCACCAGATACATTCGCTCAGAGGCGATGGCAGTTGCGGCCGACTGCAGCTGTCAATGTACGATTCTCGCATAGAGTTGCCGACTTATGTGCATAAAGGTTTGGACCACGTCGGTGTCTTCATCGGAGTTTAGAACTTTTCCGGCGAGCGCCAACCATGGCGCCGCCCATGAACCCGACATAGGTAGAAGGCCATAGAACCCTTACCCGTAGGCACGTGGTTGCGGAAACAAGAGGAAGCGTCTAGTTCGGGGCAGTGAAGACGTCCCTAGTCCGGCTCCTTCATCCTGGTCTTCGGTGCTGATGACTTCTTCGTCTCCTTCTCCGACGACCCTAACACCAAGTGCCATACTCGCATCGCTTTTGTCAACTCTCACGCGTAGAAGGTGGAATGACGGCGAACATGTGTTGGCCTTCTCTGCGTTGTCGGGGACTAGTTGGTTTAGTCCAAGCGCATGACGAGCACGCGCGCGTAGCTACCGCCATAGCTAGTCGGTAGCCCAAGCGTTCGTTGTCTCTTCTATGTGGTCCAATCGTGATGCTTCCGCACCGGGGATAAACACGGCAATCCGGGGACTTCTAGCCCGGCTCAACCACGTGGAGTGGTTGTCAATAGCCACGATTGTCTCCGGATGGTCGCAAATTGGTTCAACTTGCTTTGACACTACAATATACTATCGTACGTAAAAGGCCACGGTGGCAGTCGATATCCAGTTAGGCACACACCAAGGGCCCCATTCTCGGGTATGCCGTGAACTGTGTAAACATATTATTATAGCTTTTTGTAAACAATTACCCAGTCACTGATTTGTGCATCGAAAAATGAAAGTGAGTGATTTGTGCAACAATAGTCCCAAGAGTTACTTGTTTCCTCCCCGCAGCCGAAAGTAAATCATCATATCCGGTGGCATAATAATAAGCTAGCTCAAGTAGGAACCTTGCCGATCGATAAGCTATATGCTAGGGACTTAAATAAGTTTCTCCGCATGCAGCAGCGACACGGTGTCAACACTAGCCCAGATTCCGGACGGAGGTGGCGGCCGTCACCGAATGCCACCGCTCTCAGTGAGTCACGCACGCACCGGCTAAAAGCCGGATACCCACCTCAGTTGGAGCCCAGGAAAAGTTTGCAAAAGCCAGCAATAAAAGGGACGCGTCGAACCCGACACTACGCTCCGCAGGAACCATATATCGGACACGACGACTCCCGCTTCTGCGCTCTCCTGCCTCTGCTCCTTGCGCTGCGTGCCCGCGCGAGCTTTTCTGCTCCCGCCGCTATCCTCTCCACGATCCAATGGGCTCGGCTTCAGGTACTCCTTGACTCATGTCATAAAACGCGCTGCTCTGAACCATTGATGCTTGACGGACGTGTTCCCATCGAATTATGTATTCGCAGATGACACCAGGGAGCACCTGCTGGACGTGGACGGCGGCCTCGCCGGCGGCGGGCCCAAGATACGGGTGCGCGGGCTGCGGCGGCGGTCGGAGGCGACCGGCCAGGACATCCTGCGCGGGGTGGACCTGGACGTGCCGCGGGGCGTGGTGATGGGCGTCATCGGCCCCAGCGGCAGCGGCAAGTCCACGCTGCTCCGCGCGCTCAACCGCCTCTGGGAGCCCGCGCCGGGGGCCGTCACGCTCGACGGCGCCGACATCTGCGGCATCGACGTCCTCACGCTCCGCCGCAAGGTCGGCATGCTCTTCCAGCTCCCCGCCATGTTCGACGGTACGCCCTTTTACGCCACGATGGCCCCGGCCGGGAATCGATTTCCCCAAAAGCATGAACTTGTTCAGTTCACTCGATCGGACGTTTGACATTGGTATACTGCAACATTTCCCCGTTAAATCAGCTAGTTAGACGATGGATTGCTTGAAACTAGTTAATTTGGTTGGGGATGATGAACTGATCGATGATAGCGTGCGCTAGTGGGGAATATCACCTTTTTTGACATGGAAGTGGGGGAATATCACTACCAAGACCTAAGATATCTCAAACTGCTTTTGCTAAAATAATCGTGGGATTGTTCTAATATATCATCGTGCAAGGGTGTCATTGGCACGAATTCCATATTCGAAAAATAAAATTGTGTACGAGGGTTGAGGATGAAGAGGTGGACAAATACCTAGCGGGAATTTTCAGAACCTGCGTACTTAAGAACCCGATATTACTTACTTCAGCCTTGAGTTACATAGTGTACCAACTACTAAGTTACAGAAAATTCAAGAGGAGGGAGTTTTATTCGGAACTTGTCATTTTTTTCTAAGCTACATACTTTTAATTTTCATTATAAAAACTGTCACGCACTACATATATGCCAAAAAAAAATCGCAATTTTTGGAGAGCTAGAAATACGATTTTTTTTTGGCGTTTATGAGTACCTAGGTTCCATAGCGTATTTCCGGGTGGACCAAAGGGAATTTTTGAGAGCATGATTCGTGCCAGAAATCTGAGGTTATAATGCGCCCGCTACTGAATTCTTTAGAATGGCTCTGTCAGCAATGCTTGAACGGGCCGGTGGAACCTTTTAACATGATGAAACAATCTTGCTTCTGCCACTTCAAAAACAGTCTTGCTTCTGGAATGCTATTGGAGTAAAATGCTGATGATAGCAATAGTATGGCCAACTGACTATATTATCAAGACATACTTTACGTTGGGGGAGACCTGACATGGTACTTAGATATTAAGTCATGCTAGTTGCTTCGGCTATTATAATCTTCTTCCTGGTTACCCTTATGACCGTCATTGAGTACAGTACAATGCAAGCAGATGAACAATCAACTAGGCTTACTAAAACCTGTGCCTTTCAGTCTGCTTTCTGAAATTAGGTCTTTTACATATTGAACAAATTTAGCTCTCTGAAATTGTTACGCAACTTTGCAGCTACATTAGTAAGCATACACAGAACAGTTCTCCATGTTTAATTACTCAATCAGGTGTGTGTTAAATCCCTTCAATACATTTTCCATGACACCGTACAAGGTAAAGGGAACATTGACTCACTACTAGGGACTTCCTGAAGTCTACATGTCATGTTAACGCGCACTTTCAGAACCTGGGTACAGCGGAATCTAATTAAACTTACTTTGTCACTTAGTTACATAGTTACCCAATCACTAAGTAACAAAAATACCGGGAGAAGGGAGTTTCCTTTAGACTATTTATCTGAAACTTGTCATTTTTTTCTAACCTACATACTTCAGAATCTGGGTATAAAAAATGGCGCGTGCCTCCTCTACATGCAAAAAAATATATATATACGTTGACCAACGGGGGAATGATCCCTCCCTTGGCTATACGTTGTTAGGTAGGATGAGACTTTCCCGGTTTTATTCGCTCCTGCAGCGAAATTACCGCGCATGGGGCAATCGAACCCGGGTGGGCTGGCTGCGCACTCGCTTGCCTTGCCACTGAGCTAGAGCTCAGTTCTCAAAAAAAAAAAATATATATATATATATTTAGAATTTTTTAAGATCCAGAAATACGGATTTTCTGCCCACATAGTAAGCGGTTTCGTTAAACCCGGGTGACACTGCGTATTTCTACATGCCATGTGCATGTTTAAACAGATCGATATTTTACTACACCTCCGTGTGTGATTGCATTGCTTTGTTAATGTCAGGCATAATGTCAACTGACAACATGGTGGAGAGCAACGATGTGCTAGACTTGTTCTAAGCTAAATAAAAATATAAGCACAATAGTATCATATTTCCAACTAAAAAGTCAAAAAAAAAAAACTGTCTCTTAACTATATGATGCAGCAATTTTAGTAATGAATCAATCAACAAAAAGAATAGGTGGTGATGTAGAATTTTTGGCAGATTCCTTCCAAATATTTCGGTAAAATAAAAAAAAATCAGACCTTACTAAACTATGCGGGATGTCAAAAGCTTCTTTGGATTTTGATCTATAATTTTTTTCTGAAAATTAAAGAATTTGGGCTTAATTGAAATCTGGTTTCAAATTTATTGGATCTTGCCTGAAACTTCGAGTTACAAATATTTCAGTACCCAACGAGTTAGAAATTTCCTTGAAATCAGGGGATTGGTCTGATATATCATCTTGCATAGGCATTATGGGCACGGATTCCGTGTTCGGAAATTAAAGTTCTGTAGAGGGGTCGAGGATCAATGGGTGGACAAGCATGATTCTTGCCAGAATGCTGAGGCTATAATGCGCCCGCTACTGATGGAGCATTGCCGCAATTGTATATTCTTTAGCGGGTAATGCAGGCAATTGCTAAAGCTACTATGTTTGCCACTTAAAAAACAGCCTTGAAATTAGTTTTTTTTACATGTTGAGCAAATTTAGCTTACTGAAATCGCTACGATTTTTTTTTAATGAAGATGCAAGTCAGATGGATCACCTTGAATAGTAACCACATGCATAACAGTTCTCCATGATTAATTTCTCAATCAGGTGTTAAATCCCTTTAGTACATGTTCCATGACACGATACTAGGCAAAGGGAACATTGACTTTTTGAATTCTTCATGCCATGTGCATGTTTAATTGGGTCACCATTTTACTATGTGCTCTTGCGTAATAACATGGTTTCCTAATGCAATTTGAAAGTATTAGCATAATGTCAACTTCAATGTGGCAACGAGCAACGAGGTGCTAGATCGACTTGTTCTAAGCTTACAATAGAAAAGACAATTATGGTGGTATAAAATTCCAACAAAAAGTCAAATACAACTGTCTCTTAACTAAATGACGCCCCAGTTTGAGGAATGAAGAGTTAAAGAAAGTAACAGTACGGTATATATAATGCGTAGGAGGGAAACAGAAGCTCTTTTGATAGCGTGCACACCCATCTTGCTTTTCAAGATATTTGCCAATTCAGAGGTGTGCTGCATCGGGTGCGGCTGGTGTCGCCCTTGTGGTAGTTGTGGTTTTTTGTTTGTTTGTCGTGTTTCACTTAAAAAGCGCCCTTCGCTCGTAATGTTTTTGATATCATCTTCTTAGCAAATATGTAGCGCTCTTGTCGGATTTCCACAAAAGGATAGAAGAAAATTGGGAAATGTTAGAAGTGACAGTCCAAGAACACTGTCATTCAAAAGGGGTGTTTAAAGTTGCACTAGGGAGTGTGTGCTCCCAGGTGCCCTTTTCTTTTCAAATCTGCGAACAATTCGAAAATATTTAGGCAACATGTTTGTGTCATTTGGGTGTCTGAAGAGCAAACACTAGGCATATACAATGTCAGTATCCTTAGGACGCCAGAAGAAAATATGGTGAAAAACAAGTATTGTTGTCTGTTGAAAAAACAGGCTGCAATGAACATGTTGTTGAAACACTGAAGTTCCTTTTTGCACAAACAGAAAGGGTGTGAACATGCAATGAGTATTTAATTAGTACGATTTTTACTGTTTATTCCGGGAAGCATTTTGCTGCTGCTACATTATTTCATAGCTTAGTTCAGTGGCAAAGATGAAAAACTAGCTGCTCAACGCAGAGAACATAATAAAAGTTCCAGCTGCTCTGTGATTACATGAAAAGAAAGAATGGTGGCAAACCTTTTGCCACCCCTTCAAAAAGAAAATCACATGAAAAGAACAGTCTGATTTTCTCTTCCTTTTGTTCTGCTCCAGGAACCGTGGCCGACAACGTACGATACGGGCCACAGCTGCGTGGCAAGAAGCTCACCGATGTAGAGGTGAAGAACCTGCTGAGCCAGTCCGACCTCGACCCGGCCCTGTGCTCTAGGCCGGCGTCGGAGCTGTCCGTCGGCCAGGCACAGCGCGTCGCTTTGGCCCGCACCCTCGCCAACGACCCGGAGGTAGGCATGAGCATGATCTTCGACTGCCGAATTGCCCTCTCTCTTCAAGCCGAGATCTTGCCGCAATTCAATGGTACTGATACATTTTTTGCCGGTCTCTGGTGTGGCATGCAGGTGCTCCTGCTGGATGAGCCGACGAGCGCGCTGGACCCGATATCGACACAGAACATCGAGGAGGCGATTGTTCGGCTGAAGAAAACGAGAGGGCTCACCACAGTGATCGTCTCCCACAGCGTGAAGCAGATCCAGCGGATCGCGGATCTGGTGTGCCTCGTGGTCGACGGCGAGGTCGTGGAGGTGCTCGCCCCATCGGAGCTGTCTGAAGCCAAGCATCCCATGGCCCGGCGCTTCCTGGAGCTCAGCTAGCTGAATGTTGATCGCCCAGTGTACTGTGGAGTTTTTCGACCTTTGCTTAATTCGCATACGCAGCTGTAATCATGACCTGTGAGGACTTGGCTATGATGAAAAGAGAACCAGCAAATCCCACTAAACCATACAGGAATAAGATATGCATAAGTGCATAACAAATCAGCATCTTAATTCTGTAGATAAGCATATGGTGTTGTCGAGGTGGTGCTACCATCTCACGTCCTAGCACTTTCTGAACTTGACTATGTTCCAAGCAAGTTCGACTGTCCAGGCAAGGCAGAATGGCAAGATTCGGTACACAAGATAGTTAAGACTAGCATATCAACAACGATAGCAAATGCAGGTTGGTCTGGGATAGTGTGATACTGAAGAGTGTGTAGAGCAGTATGGGCTTGAAGTTGTTGAGGCCGAAGAGGCCGTCGGGCCTTCTTCTGTACTTCAACTTGGATGGATAAATGTAGAGCAGGTGGGTGTCGTGCCTTGTACAAAAAAGAGGGCGAGATAGCTGGTTTCCTGGTGCTGCTGTGGATCTCGGGGTGCGTGATTAGGGCCAGCAGAGGAGATTAATAAGATGGAACAATATTTCGTACACTCCTTTCCATCCTTTCATCTTTCAGCGGGAGTAATATTTCAGAGATAACACTAGAATAAAATATTTCTCTAGAATGTCTACAAACTGAATAAAGCTGATAAATCACTAGTCAGTAGCAGATCAGTCCAGCTGTGCAAAAACAAGGAGTAAAAGATGCAAGCACTCTCCTTGGTCCAGTAGCAGTATTTCAGATCATATTCTCGAATTTTTCAACTGCTTTGGAAATATTCTTCATCTCATTTAAAACTGCTATGTACATAAAAACAGATAAGTAGCTGAGCATAGTAGTAATTACATGAATGTAACAAATAGCATTTAGCATGACCTAGTTATGCTTCCTTCATCCTTCACTTCATGACAAAATAACTTCCAGCTCAAACAAACAGCTGCATCTAGGAAACCATGAGTACTGCTCCAATCAACCTTATAATACACAAATCAATAGATGGTTGAGAAAGGTGTGCAATAACGTGAATTCAGTGTAGCATATTCCCATTCTACATCTTATCTAATAGTACGAAAAAAACAAAATTACCGAACATCATCCCGATTCCTATCATGTATGTTTATAAGAGGCAATCACTTCAATAACAGTGATAGAAAAAATACTCAACAGCTATCAGGACAGATCAAACCAACCAAAAAAAACTTCAGCAATTCAAAATACCAATAGCACAAACATGAAACCAAACCACAAACAAGTCAACCTACAGTTGTGCAATCAGCAGCAAAATGGTATAAAAAATTAGAAAAGCGCGCACCAGGAGAAGGTCCCCACCAAAATCACTCCCCCTAAATGCAGGTTCACAATACACCTTCCATAAACATCTGCATGGTTCTTGATAACCACTAGAAAAGGTTTTTTTTACATGGCAGGGAAGGCACAATGCAACAGAGAAACAACTAGCTAGGGAACTTGCACAGGTCAATGTCGACGCTTGCACCTAAACCTACAGACCATCCAATTCCATGTTTGCCCATATGTTGGATCTTTCTGGTTCAGAAAATAGGCAAACGACATTATTATGATACAAAAGCAAGATGAGCAGACCACCATTAGAGGATCGCATCACATCTATGCATAATAGTGTTACTTCAGGTCTTGCATTACATACTCTCGTGCTTCCTCTTCTTCTCCTTCTGATTGGATGCAAGCTTGGAAATGAGCTCCTTCAAAACAGAGGGATAGGTCGTAGTTATATGCTCCCAGTCATCACTCGCCATAATTTTATCCAAACACTTGGGAGATTGGACTTGGATAAACTTCAAGCATGCCTCCTTCAATCCAGGGCAGTGGTGCTGCTCTGCTAGAGCAAGAGTGGACAACACACAGCTCACGCCTATGTTGTTGGACAACTGGTCTTCACACAAGAACTTGAGCCGTTGGATATCATATCTATCTGCGGCTACAAACAAGTGTTGCACCCATTGCACACACCTGAGAAAAACTACCTGCTCTATTGCATCCTCTTCTTGTCCTTCTTCCACAACTTCTGACATCTTACCCTCTACTGATTCCTCCTCATCCTGTCCTTCTTCCTCCTCCACCTTAGGGAATGAATCTGTGTAGATGAACCTAAGCAAAGCTGCAAACACTTTTGCTTCCATGTCTTTGATCTCTATGGCACTGGATGTAGTTTTCTCTGCCATGGGGCCAAAGAGTTGTGCCATGAAGACTGTAGATCGGGCTGCAAGAACACACCGGTGTGCAAGGAACGTCTCACCGCTGACCTCGAATGTCACATCAGCACCCACATTACTCTGAAGGAGATTGTTAAAATGGTGGCTTATGTCAGGCATGGTCCCACCGGCATACTGTGTGGTATCCTTGAAAATCATGATGTCACACCGGATGGTGAAACAATCATCCTTCAGATTAGCTGATTGTTCAAGTTCATCTCTTCTCACAAACTCACAGAAGCCCCTGGAAGGAGTTTCGCTAGAGAAGTTGCATGTTTCAGTTGCGCGGAAGCGTACTGGCTTTTGATACTCAACCTCGTCAACGAAGCTAAACTCAAACTTCGCACCCACAGCCTCTTCCATAATGTCATCGTCACGGCGAAGATAGAGAGAAATGAAGTCGGCACAACTCGGCCCCTCACTGTTAGGAAAGTAGTCAATGTGCCATTTATGGCCTCCTAGCATGAAAGGCCCAGAGCTGATGTCCTCTCCGATGGGTATCTCTTGTACGGTGCGCGAGTATTCTTTGACCATGAGCAGGTGGTACCCACAGTCCGTAGTGCCGACGACATCCGACGTGGTGCAGTGCTTTCCGTCGGTGACCACAGATACACCGGTGAACGATGACATGATGAAATCTGCAATTCGATCCAAAATCTACTCAATCAGTCAGTATTTTTGTTTATAAATCAAAACATACGCAGCTTGCATTGGCATTTCACATAGAGATAGGGTTCGGTTGCCATTTTCGTTTGTATTTTCTTTTGACAGTGTATTTTCGTCTGTGCTAGCACAACTTGTGTGCTCCAGTAGCATAACTAGATCCACATTTATAAAATCACATAGTACTAGGGGGCATACAAATCAGTGGGATACATCAAGCAGCTCACCGGGGGAGAGAGAGCAGCGAGCTCGGTGGAGCTCCTGCCTGGACGGCGTGCGCGGGCTACAGAGGCGCTCGGGGTGGAGAAGCTTGTCCTGCGGGAGGAGTTGCTCGGGCTGGAGGCGACGGCGGACTCGGTGCAGAGCCGCGGCGGCCGAGCTCTGTGCAGGGGCGGCGGGAGGCAGCACGGGCGGGGTCCTGAGACGGGAGAGGCGGCGGCGGCGGGTTGCTGCAGCTAGGGTTCGATGGGAGAGACAGACAATGGGGAGAATGCGAGAGGAGACGGGGCTTTGATACCACGAATGTGGCGTGTCGAAATACCAATGCTATGGGCACACGAATTCTTTGTGACAAGTGATGTACTCCGTGGATGATATGTGAGTGTATGTGTGTGCCTGCCTGCCTGCTTTTTTTTAGAGCAACCACCTATTTTGTTAATAGAAAATTAAGTTACATAAGTAAACAAACGTGAAAACAACCAAACCAGGAGAAAACAGTTGTCCTGAAAACTTTGCATAGAAAACCCGAAAGAATAAATATACAAAACTATCCCTAAGTTTCCTGCACTCGCCCAAGCCAGCGGCCGCCGCCAAAATCCAACGCCACCTAGACGTCGTTGGAAGAGACGTTGAGGCTCCACCATTGCCAGATCCAAATGAACATCATCGCCAACGAAGCTTTGTGAGTCGATGAACAGCCCTGCTGCAAGCAACGAGGCATATGTCGATGTAGCATGTCGATCGGGATGTCCCGTGCTATCTTTGACCAAGATCCGCCACATTCCATCGACGAAGTCGAGGAATAACGGCACATCCACCACCTCCGGACCAGTATCCTTGCTCCAGAGCATCCACCTAATCTAAATTAGAGAAGTTTTTATAATTTTTTAACCTAATCTAAATCTGGTTTGTAATTAGTTTTAAATTGGACTAAAATGTTGAGGTTACAAATTTCTGGGTACCCACCGAATTTTCTGAAATTGTCGTGAAGTCACTACTAGGAAAAGGGCTATAGCTGCACGGAAGGGTGCCGGCGCACCATCATTGACGCGCGCCAGTGGCAAAATACCGCCGGCGAGCAATGTTAGACCGCGCCGGCGAAGAACCTATATTGCCGGCGCACAAGAAAATTTAGTGCGCCGGGAATAAAATTCGAAGAGTTCTGGCCGGAAACAGAAAATATGGGCACCTTACCCCCGGCGCACCTCTATGGTGGTGCGCCGGTGGTAGATAAGTTGCCTAGATTTTTCTCTCCACCCCCCCCCCCCCCCCGGGAATCGCCTTTTCAGTTTTCGAAAAAATAATAGAAAATGATAGAAAATTCAAAAAATAAAATCCTTTGATATGCCCATGTAATATGTGATCTAGTTTTACTGAAGATTTGAAAATTTGAATTTCGATGTATTATGCAAAATGGCGTCATCTTTCGGTAAAACGGGATTTCTGGTTGCATACGACCTCCGATGAAAAACTTTTTTATATCAAAATCGATCTACTCGAAATTTCCTATTCGAATTCAACGGCCTATGGCCGTTTGGAGAAAAAATGGATTCGTCATTTGGAAAACAGAAGCAGGACTTTTTTGAGATTTAAGATTTGGGTGAAAAAAATAAAAAAAATTATCCCCGGCGCACCACCCTACTTGGTGCGCCGGCGGTAACCCACACTATATAGTCAAGCCGGCCCTCATCCCTCTTCTCCTTCCTCACTTCTCCCCCTTCTTCTCTTTCCCTCCTGCTCTTCTCCTTGCAATACTCACCGACAGCGTCCGAAGATGACTCCTACTCCGGTGACCTCCTCCGGTAACCTCCTCCACCTCGGGACTCTACCTCCATCTCCGCCTTCTCCTTCTCCTCTTCCACCACCTTCACCTCCGGCCATCTTCTCCTCCTCCTCCTCCTCCTCTTCCTAAACCACCACCACCTCCGGCCTCCTCCTCCTCCTCCTAAACCACCCTCATTCTCCTCCTCCTACACCGGTGCGGCAACGACGACAAGGCAACGCACGGCCACTGTTTTCGAGGACCCGAGCTAGATGAACCCGAGCTAGATCTAGATCTAGATCTGGATCGGGCTTTTTTTTTTAATTTCGAAAAAACATACCGCCGGCGCACCAGACCTGGTTCGCCGGGGATAATTCATGTTCTTGGCGCACTCTTGGTGCGTGCGTGATAACTCATTACCACCGGCCTGTTCCCACCGGCGGGCTCTGGTGCGCCGGCAATAGCCGTTTTTGGTGCGCCGGCAATAAGGCTTTTCCTTGTAGTGAGTGTATGAGAAATATGCAGAAGTTTATGTCGTGAGTCTCAAAGATGTGGAGGTAGCCCGCCTTGCTTTCCAAGATATTTGCTAGTCCGAGAATTCATGCATTCGGGTGTGGGTAGTCTTGCCCTCCCTAGGTAGTAGTAGTGGTTTTTGCCAGTGTGCTACATTTCAAAATGTGTCATTAGATCATAATTGTGTTTTTTGGGTCCGGCTAAGTCTCAATTGACCATAGAATTCTTATGACCCAGTCAGTGTCATTCATAATAATGCAGTTGCACTTTTCAGAAATTAGACTTAAGAAAATTTCAGTACATTGAGATTCAACAAAACCATTATGTCTTGTATGTTTTCTTGTTAATGAACAAGACAGTGATAGAAGAGAACGAATAAAGAGAAAAATGTTAGATCCCGGGCTGATCCAATAAACTGTTAGGCGCGCGCACCGAGCAAGAAAGGGCAACAAAAGAAAAACTACTATATTTGAAACATGGTTTGTACGGCGAGACAGAAAATGACCCACTATTCATCACTGATATAATATGCAAACTTGTACTACTATGTGTGCCACAAAATTGCAAAAACTACTTTTGTTGAGAGAAAAAAATTGCCGTGTGCTAATGTCTAGCACGTTTTGTTCACTGTACATTTTACATACAACAGTTTTTGTACACATTCTATACTTCTGTACAATTTCGTATGCATACATGTACATTACATTCACCTTTTTTACTGCTACAGCCTACATGCCGTAGGCGCCGGTGTAGGGGCTGGCCGCGGATATTTAAACAGGCGCGACGACCTTTTGTTTAGCGATGTGGTACTAATCGCGGGAGTAATTCGGCTAGCCAGCTTTCCATGGGACAGGAATATTATGGGCCTAGAGTGGGCCTAATTCTTTTTGGGAGTCTCCAGAATAAATTAACGCCCGTATAATCAGGGGGCTAATTAACTCGATCACCGGAGGCTACTCGACGAGCAAATAGTCCTTGTCGCACTGGTAGTAGGTGCATATATCCATTGGCTGCCGGACGCAGCGACGAGAAACCGTGGACGCCCTGCCTCACGATGTCGGAGACGGGGGCAAGAAGGCAACGACACACAGCTCGTCGTGGCTCTCGTCAGATCGGGGCGGGGAGACCTGGGCGACGAAGCGCTACTCGTTTCTCGTCGGATCGGTGGTGGAGACATGGGCGGCGGTAGACCTTTGACGCACTGCCTGGTCGGGTCGGCGGCCGGGGCAAGAGGGCGACGACGCGCTGCTAGCCGCGGCTGTCGTCGGATCGGTGCCGTGCCGGAGACCTGGGCGACGAAGTGCTGGTCGGCTGCCAATGGATCTAGTGGTGGCGGCCGGGGATTGGGCACCGGTGGTTAGGGTTGGGTTGTAGACGTGGATGAATGATGGAGCGGACTTTATGTAGTCCAAACCTACGTCGCTGGATGAATCTATTCCACCGGACAGCGAAAATCTTGTCCGTCCAATTGCTAGGATCGGACGTACAATATAAACCCTTTTCTAAGAGAGACCGTGTATGTTCATCTCCTACGTTTCTGTCCGTACACGGTGGCCGCGGAAAAGACCCAGGTACATGTGCGGTTGGCAGTGGCCCAAAAGGCCTGAAACCGCAAAAATAAAAGTAGACAAAAAAAACTTAACATCATTTACATATTTTTGGGCCCAAAATTCTATGTTTTACAACTAAAAAAAGAAAAAAATAATAATGTATAAAGGCGACATGTGGTAGCTTCTAGACCTCCTCGCCTAGGTCGATGACCTGCGGCGGCAACCACATATTCGCATCCGGAGGAGTGGGATGGCAGCTGCTTCAGTGCTGGCGGTGCCAATGTCGACTGCAAGAGCCGGATGGCCTCCTCAGGGCTGGCTAGTTGGCGAGCTCCTTATGCTCGAAGAGCTAGATGGTGAGCGCGACAGCCACTTCCACCGTGAGCTATTAGTCCTCCATTGGCTCATAGTCGAGATCCTCGTCCTTCGGCAAGTTCTCTGCTCCCTCGGATGCCAGGTAAGGCTCGTCCGGGAGCGCCGACAACCAAGACACGACTTGACGTACCGCATGTCGACGCCATGGTACCAGTACCAGTCATGGTGGCATGGCCGTGGCGTGGCTAACAGATACCTCAGCCACTCCTCCTTCTCGGTGCAACGTCATCACCCATGACAGGTGCCATCAGGGGCAGCGCCAGTGGCTGCTCGTTTGCCTCGTGGTCGTCATTGGGGCCCTCCAATTGTGCATCGGTGCTTTGAGGCCGAGCATCTCGGCCTCGAACCAAGTCTCCCACACCGGCGAGTCTATGTCGTAAGACGGGCCCTTCTGCAATTCTAGCGGCAGGAAGGCCCGACGCCGCATGATCTCACAGCGGTAGGCAGGGTCACGAGTAAGGATGACGGGGATGGGCACCCTCATCTAGGTGCTACCCGTGAGGGAGGTGGACATCTGGTCACGAGAGTGGCACACTCCCCTAGGCGAACTAGCACGTCACATCCACTTCCACGTAAACGCGTTGCTCTGAACGTGGCACGAGCAGTGGTCGCGCTGCCCTAGGAACAGGCGCACAGAAGAACCTTAGGCCACCATTGCCGCATCCGCCCGACTCGTTCGCCTTGTTCTTATTTATAGAAAGGAAGGAGAGGCTGGGGTGGCCTAGGAAGGGAGCTGGGCCGGCAGCCGGCCCAGCCCATAGCGAGAGGGCACAGCAGCAGCGTGCGGAGCCAGCGCGCGCGGGGAGTCGGGAGCCCGAGCGAGCGGCCAGACGCGTGATGCGGCGAGTGGGAGCGACATTGACACGTGCGCATGATCGAGCAAGGCGGCGCGAGTGTGGGCGTGCGCTGCAGGCCAGCGAGCGGCAGCGGTGACATAGGCATGCCTATGGTGCATGTCGCATACATACCCCTGGTTTATTCTTGGAGCACAAATCACATGGATTTGAAGATTCAAAGGCCCACAAAGTTATAGATGCTTGGATTAGGAAAGTAGGGTTGTTATAGGAAACTTATATCAATATAGGAAAGGCCCAACGCGGCCCGACAAGTTTGTACTTGTACGACACGGAAAAGCCTTGGCTTCACCTCCTATGTAAAGGGGAAGCCGAGGACGAAGAAATGATCGAATCATTGTGCAACCTAGCCACCGTAACTTGTTTCATTGGGCGCCTTTGTTCGCCTAAGCCCTCGAGATCTACTTGCTCCTCTACTCTCGACAAAAACCCAAGTCTACAACTTGTAGGCATTGACGAGTTAATCCCTCCTCAATTGGTGCCGATCGTGGGGGTTGGAGGTTGCAAGGTCCTGATCTCGATGGCACCATCAACATCATCATCATCATCGGCATCAAGCAACGCGATGGATAGAGGTAAACAGTTCCAATCTGGTCCTGCCGATTTTGTTCCTCACCCTCCCACATGTTTGCATGCATATGCCAATCTGGAGAAAGCAATGGACATGACGTTAGGGAGCTTCCGCTTCCTCGTCGGGAGAGAAGGATCGCACCGTTTTCCGGCACCGATTATTTTGGGACCATTGGCGGCCGAACCTGATCACTCGGGATCGTCAGCATCATCCGTTGAATCAGGCGACAAGGAGATTTCGCCATCACGCTTCACCAAGCCCACTGACAGCGGAAAACTCGCCGATCTTTTCTGCGGGATGACTTTCGGGTCAGTCGGAGAAACCGATCTATACCAAGATAGCAACTTCAAGGGCTTCACCAACTTCAACTTCAACAACACTTTCAACTCCACTAATAATGGGGAGGTCTTCGCCGATCTATACGACGATGTCACCAGCCCTGAGCTCGATGATAGCACCACTTTAGCATACCATCAGATCTGCATGCTCACAACATCGGGTTGCGAGGTGGAGGAAGATGAGAAATCTGAGGCTTTCGATCCATTGGGTAATCCCTTGGTCGATCCCGCAGATTTTACCATAGGAACGGGAGGCAAACACGCCGGACCCCAGCCAAGAGAGCAGAGACAACTCCCTCAAGCTGCATGGGATAGGGCCACAAGGGCCTTAAACGGAGAACCAATGGCAACACAAGCAACACCCGACGAGCTGACATCATACCAGTACAAACTCAACCGCACAAGGCGTGAACTCGAAAAGATGCAGGAAAGATTGGACCAGAGGAAGCACGCGGCGGATGCGTCCAGCGAGCGTAGAGCAAATCTCCGCACGTAGTCAGGGAATTCGGCGAATAACAGAGCGCCCAGAGGAAGGAACAGATCCCGCATGGCGGGGATACCTGAAGCGGAACGCGAGAATCTAGTCCAAAATCTCGACATGTCTTTTATGTCGATAGATACGAGAGGGAATATAATACCCAAGACGCCTGAACCAGGATATATGGTAGCACACGCATACATGATGGAAACCAGGCCACCGTAGGGTGATCCTCGGCAGTTCCTATATAAACTGCCATGACAGGATTTGGTGTCATGGGAGCAGCGATAGAGGGCGCGAGATATAGGACAACCCGCAAATCCTCTACGTCGTAATAGTCCGTGACAACTAAGTCCACGACGCATAGTGGTAGAAACTCAAGATATCCAGAGAGAAGGCGAAGCAAAAAACACCACAGCTCAAGATCGGGTCGATGGAGCAAGGGAATAAAGAACTCGAGAAAACAGAAGCCGGGAAAATCGGGTAACAATCGATGATAGTGAAGAACTATGTGGACTCCCCTGCTTTACCCGAATGGTTTGCAGAACTCGAGTCCCCTTTGGTTTCAAGTTACCTCACAGTTACAAAAAAATTGACAGACTGCAAGATCCAGAAGATTGGCTTGTCGATTACTTGGAAACGGTGAAGTTAATGGGTGGCACGAGAGCAACAGCTATGCAAAGCATTCAAGTTTACCAGAGTTGAGCCACGAGATCATGGATGAGGAAGGTACCGGAGGAGTCTATCAACAACTCGGAGAGCTTCGAGCACCTGTTCATACAAAACTTCAGGTCCACTTGCAAGAAACCAGCATCAATTGAGCAATTGAGAATTTGCACGAAAAAATCAGGCGAATCTATGCAAGCATACATCCCGCGGTGGAGCCTTACAAAAAATTCAGCTGAGCACGTATCCGATGAAAGGGAAATCGACACATTCATCGCCGGTATCCGCAGAAGCGACCTCATTGAAGAACAGGGAAGATCTAACCCGAGAACGGTATCAGAACTTATGGAGACAGCAAACAGATGGGCTGATGGCGAAGATGTCGTCCAGAACCCAATAAACTCGTCGTGCGGTGGTGGATCTCTGGCCCTCTCTCTCTCCTCCTCCCTCTCTTTCTCTCTATGTTTTCGCTGCCTCCAACAAACAAGAGCGCCTCCATCTGTCTCATCCATGCCCACCTCCTCGCCTAAGAGAGCACCGAGCTTGCATGACACCCTATATGCTTGACCGAGGTGAGCGCAACGAGAAGCTCAGATTCAATGAACTATGAGAATCTTAGAAGAATGTGCATCAAGGAACTCAGGAAGAGGGGTCATCCTCTCGAGGCGGCTATCATAGTCACACTCCCCCAAAGGCTCTGCTTCATCCGGGAGCCACATGAGAGTTTCCAGGTTCAAACTTCATACTAGGGCTGAAATCTTAGGCAGAGAGAGCACCTCTGGTTGTTTGCTTAAGTTTCACAGCGGAAGTTGGAAGTTCCGGTGTATATTACAAAGCAAATTACTCATAAAATATTTTAGATTAAATAAAATTCAAATTATTACGCAACAATAAGGCTATAAGTACTTTTTCAAACTTTTGTACTATATATATTCATGAACCAAAGAGTACATAATGTTCTACTCATTCTAGCATGTCAAAATTTCCAAGTAAAAATCATTTTGATACTCAAAAGAATGATTATAACATAGCAAGGCAGCTGTCTAGAATTTTTGCTGCAGCAAAACTGAATATTTCCACGGCTTAGACACCTCAGAGAATTTAGCCAATTTACTTGCATATATAGGATGAAAATTTACAGCTACTATGAATTTATCAAGATTTTAAGGGTACACAAAAATTAAAAAACATGCACTAAAAAGTGCAGCGCAGAAAACAACAACTCCCACTTTTGTTTTGCAACTTTTAACATCCAAATGGGTAAAAACTTGGTACTTTATTTATAAACCAGAGATTAAACGAAAATAAAACTAAAATGCTACAACAATCATGCATAGGAAAAAACAAAAACAAACAAAGATAAATAAAAACATGGTCCCCGTAAACATTCAAAGGATCATGAAGATGAAACTAGAACATGAGTTTGAAAGGATTTACTTGAGATATTTGAAAGAAGAGGGGGATGCGTGGGCATCCCCAAGCTTATGATCTTTCTACTTGTGGTCATCTAATTCATCCTCATCATATAATGTTACTCATCTAAATCAACGAAATATTTTCATCTCCATGATACTCTGATGCCTACAAAATTGTTAGTTCTCCAAACAAATGATATGATAATTTCTACCAAGATGAGAACTATAGGAATCATTGGGAAACCATTTTATTCAAGAATATAACATATATATATATATATATAAAGAGAGGAAACACTCTTTTTGTTTTTTTACTGTAGGAAGAGTTTTAATGATATAGACTTTGCAATGGTTCCATTGGCATGAACAACACATGCTAAAGGTCGACCCCAATTTCTTCTTGCTCATCCTTCTCATTACTCTTCCATACATTATTTTTTGTTTTATTAAAACTTATAAACTCACTAATATGTAATATAAGTAAAAATATTTAACAAGGACATAAAGGTGTGATCAAATTAAAAGTTACTTGAAAGCATATGGAGCACACCAAAAGATTTGAAACCATTAACTTTTAAGTCTCACCCTCTTCCTATGCATTGGAATTTTATATATGAATAAATAGCAGCAACTAAATGGTAGACAATGCATATAATAATCAATGGCTTGCATTTTAAATAACATGATTACATAAAGGGGGATCTTATCTCTTCCTCTTTCATAATATTTGCAAGCATAAAGAGTGAACTCAATAACATAGTTTTGAATATAATCACCACATATAGACAAATCATATAATGAGCTTATGGTATCATATATATCTTTTAAATCATCATGACCCTCCCATAAATTAGATAAACTTATATCACATAGAGGATCATCATCAATATTATAAGAAGGGGTGTTCATAGGAGTTTGTGTGTTACCATTGTTGGGAGTTGGAGATGGGTAGCTACTCCATTCTTCCTCCACTTGTTCTTGTTTATCCCCTTCTTGGGGTTGCATGGGCATCCCCAAGCTTATGCTTTTGTCATCCTCCTTCTTTTCTTCTTCTTTGTTCTTGGGTATGCATGGGCATCCCCAAGATTATGATTTTATCATCTTCTTCCTACAAAATATTAGTTCTCTCTTGGGAAGTTGCGCCCTTCTTCTTTAAATTCAACAACATAGATATTTTCTATGCAGTTGGTTTCACAATAATTAAGGATACCAATGATTGAACTTTTAAATTTAGAAGCCGCAGAGCAATTTTCATGGTCACAAATGAAGGTGTCTAATTCTGAGGCTGCCATATAAATAAAAAACTGCTCTACTTGTTCCATCCCTAAATGAGCATAATCACACCTATGATAAGATGCAATAACATATTCCTCATGGGATCTACATTGAAATTCTAAGTGTCTAAAATTTTGTTCAGATCAACAATTTTTATCTTCATGATAGTCAAGCAACTCAATAACAATATAATTTAAAATTTTCAAGCAATGTTCTAATAATATCCCTTCTTGCGATTCTCTATGTTTCTTAGGAATCTCAGGAGCATTCCTAAGTACATAAGCAAAGTGTCATTGATATTCATACTTGTGCTCATAACAGGAGTATTTTTGTTATTTTCCATTTTCTAAAATAAAAGTACTTAAATTAAACTAGAAATTCAAACAAGAATAGAAGCCTAGCCCTAGCGCCACGCTCCCTGGCAATGGCGCCAGAAAAGTAACTTGATAAGCCCCAAGTGTAGGGGATCACCGCAGTACAATTCGATAAGTATTTGAGTGTCGCACCCACGAGGAGATGAAGGTAAACTATCTATTCCCTAAAGCCCTATAACCCACTTATATGGCCTTCTATGCAAAGCTAGGAGATATGGTGTGTGTGTGTGTGTGTGTGTGCGCGCGCGCGCGTGTAAAGAGGTTTTTACTATGCAACTACAAGTGCTGAAATTAAAATGCAAGAATTAAAACTAATGCAACAAAAATAAAGTGCAATAAAGTGACGTGCAATGAGATGAAGGGAAGTGAAGTGGAGTAACTCAAGAGAGCAAGTATTCTGGCAAATTGCTATTTCATTTGTGTGGTTGTCATAAGTAGTGAAGCTCATTATAATCATTTTAGTGTTTCTTCTAGAGAGGAGCCACTGATATGCGCAAATACACCCCTAGTGATTGATCCTAAGGCCATCGGAATGTGCAAACAAATAAATTATTAAGACATTAAGTCCAACCACCGATGTAAATTTAAAGGTCCCGATAATTGGACCCTGCTAACATGCATCTAAGAATTAGGACAAGGTTTCTGTCACTCCAGCTATCTGTCATCCTATCAACATGCAACAGTGATAACCTTATGCATCCCCCTTACATATGTGTGCACTCATATATCTCTACAAGATATCATAATAGAAGATAAGAAATACTTCTATGCAACCAACAAAAAACTATATAAAAAATTCCTTGAACAATTCACTACTTAAACATCAACATAGAGATACAATAGATCATGGGAAAACAATATATTGCATCATACATCATGATTGCCAAGAGATTACAGAGGGGGCGATGAAGAGCTGTTGTAGATGTTGATGAAGATGGTGCTAATGCTTTCACCGAAGGGGGGTGGAGTCCACCGGAGGCAATTCCGGCAGCGTTTCCCTGCTCTGATCTCCGCTGGTGGTGGCCTGGGAAGGGAGCTGGGCCGGCAGCTGGCCCAGCCCATGGCGAGAGGGCGCATCAGCAGCGTGCGGAGCCAGCGCGCGCAGGGAGCCGGGATCCCGAGGGAGCGGCAAGGTGCATGATGCGGCGAGTGATACGTCTCCGACGTATCGATAATTTCTTATGTTCCATGCCACATTATTGATGATATCTACATGTTTTATGCATACTTTACATCATATTTATGCATTTTCTGGAACTAACCTATTAACAAGATGCCGAAGAGCCGATTCTTTGTTTCTGCTGTTTTTGGTTTCAGAAATCCTAGTAAGGAAATATTCTCGGAATTGGACGAAATCAACGCCCAGGGGCCTATTTTCACACGAAGCTTTCAGAAGACCGAAGAGTCAACGAAGTGGGGCCACGAGGTGGCCAGGAGGTAGGGCGGCGCGGCCCAGCCCTTGGCCGCGCCGACCTGTCTCCTGGGCCCCTCGTGTGGCCCCCTGACCTGCCCTTCCGCCTACAAATAGCCTTCGTCGCGAAACCCCCAGTACCGAGAGCCACGATACGGAAAACCTGCCAGAGACGCCGCCGCCGCCAATCCCATCTCGGGGGATTCAGGAGATCGCTTCCGGCACCCTGCCGGAGAGGGGAATCATCTCCCGGAGGACTCTACGCCGCCATGGTCGCCTCCGGAGTGATGTGTGAGTAGTTCACCCCTGGACTATGGGTCCATAGCAGTAGCTAGATGGTTGTCTTCCTCATTATGCTTCATTGTCGGATCTTGTGAGCTGCCTAACATGATCAAGATCATCTATCTGTAATGCTATATGTTGTGTTTGTTGGGATCCGATGGATAGAGAATACTATGTTATGTTGATTATCAATTTATGTCTATGTGTTGTTTATGATCTTGCATGCTCTCCGTTATTAGTAGAGGCTCTGGCCAAGTTTTTGCTAGTAACTCCAAGAGGGGGTATTTATGCTCGATAGTGGGTTCATGTCTCTGTGAATCTGGGGGAGTGACAGAAACCTCTAAGGTTATGGATGTGCTGTTGCCACTAGGGATAAAACATTGATGCTATGTCCGAGGATGTAGTTATTGATTACATTACGCGCAATACTTAATGCAATTGTCTGTTGTTAGCAACTTAATACTGGAAGGGGTTCGGATGATAACCTGAAGGTGGACTTTTTAGGCATAGATGCATGCTGGATAGCGGTCTATGTACTTTGTCGTAATGCCCAATTAAATCTCACAATACTCATCATAATATGTATGTGCATGGTCATGCCCTCTCTATTTGTCAATTGCCCAACTGTAATTTGTTCACCCAACATGCTATTTATCTTATGGGAGAGACACCTCTAGTAAACTGTGGACCCCGGTCCAATTCTCTATACTGAAATACAATCTACTGCAATACTTATTCTACTGTTTTCTGCAAACAATCATCTTCCACACTATACATCTAATCCTTTGTTACAGCAAGCCGGTGAGATTGACAACCTCGCTGTTTCGTTGGGGCAAAGTACTTGGTTTGTGTTGTGCAGGTTCCACGTTGGCGCCAGAATCCCTGGTGTTGCGCCGCACTCACTACTAGGAAAAGGCTTATAGCCGCACTTCTTACCGCCGGCGAGTCCAATTTAAAGATGCCGGCGGTAAATTACCACCGGCGAGTTGAAATGGGGTTGCCAGGGGTAGTGCCATTACCGCTGGCGAATTGGAATTGGAAATGCTGGCGGTAAGGTGGGCCGAGATCACCCAGATGGACCTTGCTTTACCACCGGCGAGTTTGATCCGAAAGTGCCGGGGGTAAAATTCCTACCACCGGCAAAATAGATTGGATCGCGCCGGAATTAAAGTGAGTTCGAACGGGCCAACCAGGCCGAAATTACCGCCGGCCTCCCCGAATCCTTTTCGCCAGCGATGGAAAAATAGCCCCGCCGCCGCCAGCAAATTCGCCAGCGTTATTTGGCCTATACCACCCCCACGACCGAGACGCACCCCATCCTATCCGCTCGGCCACCAAATTCCCCACTCATCCCCTTTTCTTCCGTCGCTCCGCTCCATGGTGGTTCTCGCCGGCCGCCCCTGCCACCAGATTCCCTCGACGACGCCCCATCAGCTCCCACCCACCTCCACCGCCCCATCCCTCCCTTCTCGCCACCCAGATCTCGCCGCGACCGCCCGCCGCAGCGGCCAGATCTCCACTTCCGGTCGCCCGCCTCGCGAGGATCATCCGTCCGCCGCTCCCCCACGACCCCGCACACACGTCCCTCGTCGGATCGGTGAGTTGCGAAATGTTGCTACGTGCTTCCGAGTTTTTTTTGGGGGGATTTTTGCTGGTTGCTTTGTCTGATCCGTGGTGGTGCGATTCCTCCATGCAGTGTGTGTGCGCTCGCGTGCGGAAGCGGTTAGGGAACGGCGGAGAGGAGCTCGGAGGCGATCTGAGGGAGGGGCGCGCGTCCCATTTCCTGCTCCCGTGGGTTGCGATCCGTTCATCGGCTGTAGATCCGCCAAGGTACCCTTCGATCTCTAATAGATCTACGCGTCAGCAAATATCTGCTCTGCTCTGCTCTGCATCTGTATGGTTTCGTTTCATGTAAATGGACCCGCGCGGGGAGCGATCCCTGCTATTCAATAAAAAAAACTGCCCTGCATGGTATAGTTTACCATTTCAAAGCTGAAAGCGTAGTTCTGTATGTGCTTGTTCACACCAAAGTCGATGCTTTTGTCAAGTTCTCACCGTTGCTAGCTCCCTGATGAAACCACAATATCTGCTCCTGCGTTCGATTGTGTGTAATGCTGGCGAAATTTTGGATGCTAGACGTCTAAAATTGTGAATTCTGATGATGGAATTGGTCCCTTGATATATCGTGTCTTCGTATGTTTGTTTTTGTGTGTTTAATTCTTTGTGCAGATATTATCCTTTAAGCACTGCCATTTTTAGTTTCAAATAAGTTGCATCTCCGAGCAGCAAAAAAATTAATAGAGGCCTAACAAGCAAACAGAGATGAACCTAGTAATTGCAAATCAATCTTGCATGTACCAAAGAGATCAACCCCTAACCATGTCCCAGACTGCAATACCAAATCATTAGGCCCGAATGTGATGGGAAGCTGCATGATGGAAAATCACTGCATTCAAATTCTCCTGGAGAAATAGTCTATAAATTATGGACATCCTTGATTGCTGTTTAGATTACATAATACAGCTATCATAATTTCTGTTTTTGCATGACTTTCTGGTTCCTTTCCAGTAGTATTCAGTATATTTTTTATCGCATGGTATGTTTGATTCAACCATTTTCAGCTATGCTATCTTTAATTTGATTTGCTCAGTTTGGCTAATACTGAAACTACGACCTATTGGCATACCGGATTCATGATGCAAGATATTTCCTTCTTTTTTCTTCAGGGAGAGAAGTGTTCTAATGCTCCTACTGATGAGTCAGCTGCAGGTCGTCGACCTCTACTACAACTAGCTAAATATTCGGGCGATATCGCTGGTGAGCTGAGACGGGCAACGTCTTCGGCGAGCTGAGACGGAGCTGGCGACGAGAAGGCGACGTCACCGGCGAGCTGAGACGGACGACGTCACCGGAGTCTGTGTTTTCTAAACATACTCTTGGTCTGTGCGTTGTAATGCGTTGTAATATAATACCTGTTCTATTTAAATAAAATAAAGAGACAACTTGATCTTTATGGACTTGCTTTTTTTTAATCCTATACAAACATAGCACTGGCGAATTGGCTTGTGCGCCGGGGGTAATGCAAAGTACTGCTGGCGAATAGGCTACATGCCAGGGGTAACAAATACCGCCGGCGAATACACGAAAGCGCCGGGGGTAACATCATGTTACCGCTGGCGAAACGGAAGGTGCCGGCGGTAACCACTTACCACCGGCGAGGTGATCGCCGGCGAACGCGAAGGCGCCGGCGGTAGCCCAATTCCATGCGCCGGTGGTAAGGCTATTTGTAGTAGTGACTACATCTCGCCGCCATCAACCTTCACGTGCTTCTTGACTCCTACTGGTTCGATAAACCTTGGTTTCTTACTGAGGGAAACTTGCCGCTGTGCGCATCACACCTTCCTCTTGGGGTTCCCAACGGACGCGTGTCGAACGGAAAGACAATACGTCAACCACGCGCATCAAGCAAAATTTCTGGCGCCGTTGCCGGGGAACTGAAGAAAAGTCACACCACAAAGACTTCTAACTCCCACGTCAACTACACGCCAGCAAGTAAAATTTCTGGCGCCGTTGCCGGGGAGATCAAGACACGCTGCAAGGGGAGTCTCCACATCCCAATCTCTTTACTTTGTTTTTGTCTTGCTTTATTTTATTTGTTTGCTGCATTATATCAAAATACAAAAAAATTAGTTGCTACTTTTACTTTATTTACTGTCTTGCACTCTATATCAAAAACACAAAAAAATTAGTTACTTGCATTTACTTTATCTAGTTTGCTTTATTTACTATTGCTAAAATGGGTACTCCTGAAAATACTAAGTTGTGTGACTTCACAACCACAAATAATAATGATTTCCTATGCACACCTATTGCTCCACCTGCTACTACAGCAGAATTTTTTGAAATTAAACCTGCTTTACTAAATCTTGTTATGCGAGAGCAATTTTCTGGTGTTAGTTCTGTAGGATAACGTTGCATAGAAAACAAAAATTTTCCTACGGCGAACACGCAATCCAAGCCAAGATGCAATCTAGAAGACGGTAGCAACGAGGGGGTATCGAGTCTCACCCTTGAAGAGATTCCAAAGCCTACAAGATGAGGCTCTTGTTGCTGCGGTAGACGATCACTTGCCGCTTGCAAAAGCGCGTAGAAGATCTTGATCACGATCGGTTCCGGCGCCACGAACGGGCAGCACCTCCGTACTCGGTCACACGTTCGGTTGTTGATGAAGACGACGTCCACCTCCCGTTCCAGCGGGCAGCGGAAGTAGTAGCTCCTCTTGAATCCGACAGCACGACGGCGTGGTGTCGGTGGCGGTGGAGAAGTCCGGCGGAGCTTCGCTAAGCTACGCGGGCTATATGGAGGAGAGGGGGGCGGCTAGGGTTTGGGAGGGGTGGCCGGCCACTTCAAGGGGGGCGGCCAGCTTGTGGTCTTGGGGTGGCCGGCCCCCTCCCTTGGCCCCTCATTATATAGGTGGATCCCCAAGTGTTGGTGTCCAAGTCTTCGAATAAGACCCGAACAAAAAACCTTCCATAAGAGGGGGAAACCTAGCCCAACTAGGACTCCCACCAAAGGTGGGAGTTCCACCTCCCATGTGGGGGGGTTGGCCGGCCCCCTAAGGGGGAGTCCACTTGGGACTCCTCCCCACCTAGGCTTGGCCGGCCATGGAGGTGGAGTCCCATGTGGACTCCACCTTCCTTGGTGGTTTCTTCCGGACTTTTCTAGAACCTTCTAGAACCTTCCATAGAACCTTCCGCGACATTTTAATTCACATAAAATGACATCCTATATATGAATCTTATTCTCCGGACCATTCCGGAACTCCTCGTGATGTCCGGGATCTCATCCGGGACTCCGAACAAATATTCGAACTCCATTCCATATTCAAGTACTACCATTTCAACATCCAACTTTAAGTGTGTCACCCTACGGTTCGTGAACTATGCGGACATGGTTGAGTACTCACTCCGACCAATAACCAATAGCGGGATCTGGAGATCCATAATGGCTCCCACATATTCAACGATGACTTTAGTGATCGAATGAACCATATACATATAATACCAATTCCCTTTGTCTCGCGATATTTTACTTGTCCGAGGTTTGATCTTCGGTATCACTCTATACCTTGTTCAACCTCGTCTCCTGACAAGTACTCTTTACTAAATCTGCCGTGGTATGTGGTCTCTTATGAACTCATTCATATGCTTGCAAGACATTAGACGACATTCCACCGAGAGGGCCCAGAGTATATCTATCCGTCATCGGGATGGACAAATCCCACTGTTGATCCATATGCCTCAACTCATACTTTCCGGATACTTAATCCCACCTTTATAGCCACCCATTTACGCAGTGGTGTTTGGTGTAATCAAAGTACCTTTCCGGTATAAGTGATTTACATGATCTCATGGTCATAAGGACTAGGTAACTATGTATCGAAAGCTTATAGCAAATAACTTAATGACGAGATCTTATGCTACGCTTAATTGGGTGTGTCCATTACATCATTCATATAATGACATAACCTTGTTATTAATAACATCCAATGTTTATGATTATGAAACTAATCATCCATTAATCAACAAGCTAGTTTAAGAGGCATACTAGGGACTTCTTGTTTGTCTACATATCACACATGTACTAATGTTTCGGTTAATACAATTCTAGCATGATATATAAACATTTATCATAAACATAAAGATATAAATAATAACCACTTTATTATTGCCTCTAGGGCATATCTCCTTCAGTCTCCCACTTGCACTAGAGTCAATAATCTAGATTACATCGTAATATACCTAACACCCATGGCATTCTGGTGTTGGTCATGCTTTGCCCTAGGGAGAGCTTTAGTCAACGGATCTGCTACATTCAGATCAGTGTGTACTTTGCAAATCTTTACTTCTCCATCTTCGATGTACTCGCGAATCGAGTGGTAACGCAGCTTGATATGCTTCAGTCTCTTGTGTGACCTTGGCTCTTGTGCATTGGCGATGGCACCCATGTTATCACAGTAAATGATTAATGGGTCCAAATGCACTAGGAACCACACCGAGCTCTACAATGAACCTCTTCATCCATACCGCTTCTGATGAAGCCTCTGAAGCCGCTATGTACTCTGATTCTGTTGAAGACTTCGCCACCGTGCAATCGCTTCGAGCTTGCCCAGCTACTGCAGCACCATTCAATATAAACACGTACCAGATTGTGACTTAGAGTCATCGGGATCGGTGTTCCAACTTGCATCGGTGTAACCGTTTACAACGAGCTCTTGGTCACCTCCATAACAAAGAAACATATCCTTAGTTCTTTTCAAGTACTTTAGGATATTCTTGACCGCTGTCCAGTTGTTCCATTCCTGGATCACTTTGATATCTGCTAGTCAAACTAACGACATGTGCTATATCCGGTCTAGTACATAGCATGGCATACATGATAGATCCTCTTTTGCCGAGGCATAGGGGATATTACTCATCCTTTCTCTTTCTTCTGCCGTAGCCGGTCCTTGAGTCTTACTCAATACTTTGCCTGGTAACATAGGTAAGAACCCTTTCTTACTTTCGTCCATTCTAAACTTCTTTAGAATCTTGTCCAGATATGTACTCTGTGATAGCCCTATTAGGCGTTTTGATCTATCTCTATAAATCTTGATGCCTAATATATACGATGCTTCACCAAGGTCTTTCATTGAAAAACTATTATTCAAATAACCTTTAACACTGCTTAATAGTTCTATATCATTCCCGATCAATAATATGTCATCTACATATAATATCAGGAATGCTACAGAGCTCCCACTCACTTTCTTGTAAATACAAGCCTCTCCATGACACTGTATAAACCCGAAGTCTTTGATCACCTTATCAAAGCGTCGGTTCCAACTTCTTGATGCTTGCTTCAGTCCATAGATTGAACGCTGAAGTTTGCATACTTTGTCAGCATTTTTAGGATCAACAAAACCTTTGGGTTGTACCATATACAACTCTTCCTCAATGTCTCCATTAAGGAACGCCGTTTTGACATCCATCTGCCAAATCTCATAATCGAAAAATGCAGCTATTGCTAACAAAATCCTCACAGATTTTAGCTTCGCTACAGGTGAGAAAGTCTCATCGTAGTCAACTCCTTGAATTTGTCGGAAACCCTTTGCGACAAGTCGAGCTTTATAGACAGTAATATTACCATCAGCATCTGTTTTTCTCTTGAAGATCCATTTATTTTCAACAGCCTTTCGGCTATCAGGTAAGTCTACCAAAGTCCATACTTTGTTATCATACATGGATCCCATTTCGGATTTCATGGCTTCTTGCCATTTGTTGGAATCTGGGCTCATCATCGCTTCTTCATACGTCGCAGGGTCCTCATCATTGTTATCCACAATCATGACATTTAGACAAGGATCATACCAATCAGGAGTGGCACGTTCCCTTGTCGATCTGCGAGGTTCAGTAGTTTCCTCGTTCGAAGTTTCATGATCATTATCATTAGCTTCCTCTGTTGCCGGTGTAGGCGGTACAGGTACAACTTCCGGTACTACGCTACTTTGATCAACGAGTATAGATTCATCAATCTCATCGAGTTCTACTTTTCTTCTAGTCACTTCTTTAGTGAGAAATTCTTTCTCAAGAAAGGTTCCGTTCTTAGCAACAAAGATTTTGCCTTCGGATCTGTGATAGAAAGTGTACCCTATAGTTTCCTTAGGGTATCCTATGAAGACGCATTTCTCCGCTTTGGGTTCTAGCTTGTCCGGTTGTAACTTCTTTACATAGGCTTCGCAACCCCAAACTTTCAGAACGATGACTTAGGTTTCTTATTAAACCATAATTCATACGGTGTCGTTTCTACGGATTTTGATGGTGCTCTATTTAAAGTGAATGCGGCTGTCTCTAATGCATAACTCCAAAATGATAACGGCAAATCAGTAAGAGACATCATACTACGAACCATATCTAAGAGAGTTCGATTACGACGTTCGGACACACCGTTTCGTTGAGGTGTTCCCGGCGGTGTCAATTGTGAAAGTATTCCGCATTTCTTTAAATGCATGCCAAACTCATAACTCAGATATTCACCTCCACGATCAGATCGTAGAAATTTGATCTTCTTGTTACGTTGATTTTCTACTTCACTTTGAAATTCCTTGAACTTCTCAAAAGTTTCGGATTTATGTTTCATGAAATAGATATACCCATATCTACTCATATCATCTGTGAAGGTTAGAACATAACGATAACCACCGCGCGATGCTACGCTCATTGGTCCACATACATCGGTATGTATAATTTCCAATAAGTCAGTAGCTCGCTCCATCATACCAGAAAATGGAGTCTTTGTCATTTTTCCCATTAGACATGCTTCGCATCTATCAAGTGACTCAAAGTCAAGTGATTCAAGTAATCCATCAGTATGGAGTTTCTTCATGCGTTTCACTCCAATATGACCAAGACGACAGTGCCACATATAAGTAGAATTATCATTCAATTTAATTCGCTTAGCATCAATGTTATGTATATGCGTATTACTACTATCGAGATCTAATAGAAATAAGCCATTCTTTTGTGGTGCCCGACCATAAAAGATATTATTCATAAAAATAGAACAACCATTATTCTCAGATTTGAATGAATAACCGTCTTGCATTAAACAAGATCCAGATATAATGTTCATGCTCAACGCGGGTACAAAATAACAATTATTTAGGCTTAAAACTAATCCCGAAGGTAGATGTAGAGGAAGTGTGCCGACAGCGATCACATCGACTTTGGATCCATTTCCAACGCGCATCGTCACTTCATCTTTCAGTAGCCTTCGTTTATTCTTTAGTTCCTGTTTGATTCTGAGATATGAGCAACCGAACCAGTATCAAATACCCAGGTACTAGAACGAGAACCAGTGAGATAAACATCTATAACATGTATATCAAATATACCTTCTTTCTTCTTCTTGACAAGGCCGCTCTTCAGATCAGCCAGATACTTGGAGCAATTACGCTTCCAGTGTCCCTTCTCCTTGCAGTAATAACACTCAGCATCAGGCTTAGAGCCGTTCTTAGGTTTCATAGGAGGCGTGGCAGCTTTCTTGCCACCCTTCTTGAATTTTCCCTTAGACTTGCCCTGTTTCTTGAAACTGGTGGTCTTGTTGACCATCAACACTTGGTGCTCTTTCTTGATCTCAATCTCAGCAGCTTTTAGCATGCCAAAGAGTTCAGGTAACTCCTTGTTCATGTTCTGCATATTGTAGTTCATCACAAAGTTCTTGTAACTTGGTGGCAGTGATTGAAGGACACGATTAATCCCCAGTCTATTAGGAATCACTATTCCCAAGTCACTGAGTTTCTTCGCATGCCCGGTCATGGCGAGCATGTGCTCACTAACGGAGCTGCCTTCTTCCATCATACAGCTGAAGAAATGTTTCGATGCTTCATAGCATTCAACTGACGCATGAGTCTCGAATATAGCTTTCAGCTCATTCATCAACTCATGAGGATCATGATGCTCAAAACGTTTTTGAAGATCGGATTCCAGGCTGCACAGGATGGCACACTGAACTTGAGAGTACCGAGTTTTCCGAGTTGCGTAAACAGCTTTTACTTCATCGGTTTCATCTTCTGCAGGAGGGTCACCTAGCGGTGCATCAAGCACAAATTGCAGATTTCCGCCAGAGAGGAAGATCCTCACATGACGGAACCAGTCGGTGAAGTTGCTACCGTTGCTCTTAAGTTTCTCTTTCTCTAGGAACTGATTAAAATTGATTGGGGACGCCATCTCTACAACATATATTTGCAATAGTTTAGACTAAGTTTATGACAAATTGAGTTCAAATTTTAATTCAACATAATTAAAAATCTAGGTGAACTCCCACTCAAAACAATATCCCTCGCATTGTCTTAGTGATCACACGAACCAAATCCACCGCACCTAAACCCAATCATCACGAGAAAAAGTGTGACTTCAATGGCGAACACTCAAAGTGTTCATCATATCAACCATATGATTCATGCTCTACCTTTCGGTATCACGTGTTCCGAGACCATGTCTGTACATGCTAGGCTCGTCAAGGCCACCTTAGTATCCGCATGTGCAAAACTGTCTTGCACCCGTTGTATGCACTTGTTGATTCTATCACACCCGATCATCACGAGATGCTTCGAAACGACAAGTCTTGGCAACGGTGCTACTAAGGATGAACACTTCATTATCTTGAAATTTTAGTGAGGGATCATCTTATAATGCTACCGTCGCGATCTAAGCAAAATAAGATGCATAAAAGGATTAACATCACATGCAGTTCATATGTGATATGATATGGCCCTTTTGTCTTTGCGCCTTTGATCTTCATCTCCAAAGCACGGACATGATCTCCATCATCTTCGGGCATGATCTCCATCATCGTCGGCGTAGCGTCAAGGTCAATGGCGCCGTCTTCATGATCGTCCTCCATGTAGCAACTATTACAACTACTTTGAAATACTACTCAACATGAAATTTAAAGACAACCATAAGGCTCCTGCCGGTTGCCACAATACAATAATGATCATCTCATACATATACATCATCACATTATGGCCATATCACATCACCAAACCCTGCAAAAACAAGTTAGACGTCTCTAATTTGGTTTGCATATTTTACGTGGTTTAGGGTTTTCGAGAGAGATCTAATCTACCTACGAACATGAACCACAACGTTGATACTAATGTTTTCAATAGAAGAGTAAATTGAATCTTCACTATAGTAGGAGAGACAGACACCCGCAAAGCCTCTTATGCAATACAAGTTGCATGTCGAACGAGGAACAAGTCTCATGAACGCGGTCATGTAAAGTTAGTCCGAGCCGCTTCATCCCACTATGCCACAAAGATGCAAAGTACTCAAACTAAAGATAACAAGAGCATCAACGCCCACAAACCATTGTGTTCTACTCGTGCAACCATCTATGCATAGACACGGCTTTGATACCACTGTAGGATAACGTTGCATAGAAAACAAAAAATTTCCTACGGCGAACACGCAATCCAAGCCAAGATGCAATCTAGAAGACGGTAGCAACGAGGGGGTATCGAGTCTCACCCTTGAAGAGATTCCAAAGCCTACAAGATGAGGCTCTTGTTGCTGCGGTAGACGATCACTTGCCGCTTGCAAAAGCGCGTAGAAGATCTTGATCACGATCGGTTCCGGCGCCACGAACGGGCAGCACCTCCGTACTCGGTCACACGTTTGGTTGTTGATGAAGACGACGTCCACCTCCCGTTCCAGCGGGCAGCGGAAGTAGTAGCTCCTCTTGAATCCGACAGCACGACGGCGTGGTGTCGGTGGCGGTGGAGAAGTCCGGCGGAGCTTCGCTAAGCTACGCGGGCTATATGGAGGAGAGGGGGGCGGCTAGGGTTTGGGAGGGGTGGCCGGCCACTTCAAGGGGGGCGGCCAGCTTGTGGTCTTGGGGTGGCCGGCCCCCTCCCTTGGCCCCTCATTATATAGGTGGATCCCCAAGTGTTGGTGTCCAAGTCTTCGAATAAGACCCGAACAAAAAACCTTCCATAAGAGGGGAAAACCTAGCCCAACTAGGACTCCCACCAAAGGTGGGAGTTCCACCTCCCATGTGGGGGGGGGTTGGCCGGCCCCCTAAGGGGGAGTCCACTTGGGACTCCTCCCCACCTAGGCTTGGCCGGCCATGGAGGTGGAGTCCCATGTGGACTCCACCTTCCTTGGTGGTTTCTTCCGGACTTTTCTAGAACCTTCTAGAACCTTCCATAGAACCTTCCGCGACATTTTAATTCACATAAAATGACATCCTATATATGAATCTTATTCTCCGGACCATTCCGGAACTCCTCGTGATGTCCGGGATCTCATCCGGGACTCCGAACAAATATTCGAACTCCATTCCATATTCAAGTACTACCATTTCAACATCCAACTTTAAGTGTGTCACCCTACGGTTCGTGAACTATGCGGACATGGTTGAGTACTCACTCCGACCAATAACCAATAGCGGGATCTGGAGATCCATAATGGCTCCCACATATTCAACGATGACTTTAGTGATCGAATGAACCATATACATATAATACCAATTCCCTTTGTCTCGCGATATTTTACTTGTCCGAGGTTTGATCTTCGGTATCACTCTATACCTTGTTCAACCTCGTCTCCTGACAAGTACTCTTTACTCGTACCGTGGTATGTGGTCTCTTATGAACTCATTCATATGCTTGCAAGACATTAGACGACATTCCACCGAGAGGGCCCAGAGTATATCTATCCGTCATCGGGATGGACAAATCCCACTGTTGATCCATATGCCTCAACTCATACTTTCCGGATACTTAATCCCACCTTTATAGCCACCCATTTACGCAGTGGTGTTTGGTGTAATCAAAGTACCTTTCCGGTATAAGTGATTTACATGATCTCATGGTCATAAGGACTAGGTAACTATGTATCGAAAGCTTATAGCAAATAACTTAATGACGAGATCTTATGCTACGCTTAATTGGGTGTGTCCATTACATCATTCATATAATGACATAACCTTGTTATTAATAACATCCAATGTTTATGATTATGAAACTAATCATCCATTAATCAACAAGCTAGTTTAAGAGGCATACTAGGGACTTCTTGTTTGTCTACATATCACACATGTACTAATGTTTCGGTTAATACAATTCTAGCATGATATATAAACATTTATCATAAACATAAAGATATAAATAATAACCACTTTATTATTGCCTCTAGGGCATATCTCCTTCAAGTTCTGATGATGCTGCTGCCCATCTCAATAATTTTGTTGAACTATGTGAAATGCAAAAGTATAAATATGTAGATGGTGACATTATAAAATTAAAATTGTTCCCTTTCTCATTAAGAGGAAGAGCTAAAGATTGGTTGCTATCTCTGCCTAAGAATAGTATTGATTCATGGACTAAATGCAAGGATGCTTTTATTGGTAGATATTATCCCCCTGCTAAAATTATATCTTTGAGGAGTAGCATAATGAATTTTAAACAATTGGATACTGAGCATTGATACGTCTCCGACGTATCGATAATTTCTTGTGTTCCATGCCACATTATTGATGATATCTACATGTTTTATGCACACTTTATGTCATATTCGTGCATTTTCTGGAACTAACCTATTAACAAGATGCCGAAGTGCCCGATTCTTTTCTGCTGTTTTTGGTTTCAGAAATCCTAGTAACGAAATATTCTCGGAATTGGACGAAATCAACGCCCAGGGTCCTATTTTGCCACGAAGCTTCTAGAAGACCGAAGAGGAGACGAAGTGGGGCTACGAGGCAGCCAAACCCTAGGGCGGCGCGGCCCCTACCTTGGCCGCGCGGCCCTATGGTGTGGGCCCCTCGTGCCGCCTCCTGACCTTCCCTTCCGCCTACTTAAAGCCTCCGTCGCGAAACCCCCAGTACCGAGAGCCACGATACGGAAAACCTTCCAGAGACGCCGCCGCCGCCAATCCCATCTCGGGGGATTCAGGAGATCGCCTCCGGCACCCTGCCGGAGAGGGGAATCATCTCCCGGAGGACTCTACGCCGCCATGGTCGCCTCCGGAGTGATGAGTGAGTTGTCTACCCCTGGACTATGGGTCCATAGCAGTAGCTAGATGGTTGTCTTCTCCCCATTGTGCTTAATTGTCGGATCTTGTGAGCTGCCTAACATGATCAAGATCATCTATCTGTAATTCTATATGTTGCGTTTGTTGGGATCCGATGAATAGAGAATACTTGTTATGTTGATTATCAAAGTTATGTCTATGTGTTGTTTATGATCTTGCATGCTCTCCGTTACTAGTAGATGCTCTGGCCAAGTAGATGCTTGTAACTCCAAGAGGGAGTATTTATGCTCGATAGTGGGTTCATGTCTCCGTGAATCTGGGGAAGTGACAGAAATCTCTAAGATTATGGATGTGCTGTTGCCACTAGGGATAAAACATTGGTGCTATGTTCAAGGATGTAGTTACTGATTACATTACGAGCAATACTTAATGCAATTGTCTGTTGTTAGCAACTTAATACTGGAGGGGTTCGGATGATAACCTGAAGGTGGACTTTTTAGGCATAGATGCATGCTGGATAGCGGTCTATGTACTTTGTCGTAATGCCCAATTAAATCTCACTATACTCATCATAATATGTATGTGCATGGTCATGCCCTCTTTATTTGTCAATTGCCCAACTGTAATTTGTTCACCCAACATGCTGTTTATCTTATGGGAGAGACACCTCTAGTGAACTGTGGACCCCGGTCCAATTCTCTATACTGAAATACAATCTACTGCAATACTGTTCTACTGTTTTCTGCAAACAATCATCATCCGCACTATACATCTAATCCTTTGTTACAGCAAGCCGGTGAGATTGACAACCTCGCTGTTTCGTTGGGGCAAAGTACTTTGGTTGTGTTGTGCAGGTTCCACGTTGGCGCCGGAATCCCTGGTGTTGCGCCGCACTACATCCCGCCGCCATCAACCTTCAACGTGCTTCTTGGCTCCTACTGGTTCGATAAACCTTGGTTTCATACTGAGGGAAAACTTGCCGCTGTACGCATCACACCTTCCTCTTGGGGTTCCCAACGGACGCGTGCTGTACGTGTATCAAGCTCTTTTTCTGGCGCCGTTGCCGGGGAGATCAAGACACGCTGCAAGGGGAGTCTCCACTTCCCAATCTCTTTACTTTGTTTTTGTCTTGCTTAGTTTTATTTACTACTTTGTTTGCTACACTAAATCAAAATACAAAAAAATTAGTTGCTAGTTTTACTTTATTTGTTATCTTGTTTGCTATATCAAAAACACAAAAAAAATTAGTTACTTGCATTTACTTTATCTAGTTTGCTTTATTTACTACTGCTAAAATGGCCACCCCTGAAAATACTAAGTTGTGTGACTTCACAACCACAAATAATAATGATTTCTTATGCACACCTATTGCTCCACCTGCTACTACAGCAGAATTCTTTGAAATTAAACCTGCTTTACTAAATCTTGTTATGCGAGAGCAATTTTCTGGTGTTAGTTCTGATGATGCTGCTGCCCATCTTAATAATTTTGTTGAACTATGTGAAATGCAAAAGTATAAAGATGTAGATGGTGACATTATAAAATTAAAATTGTTCCCTTTCTCATTAAGAGAAAGAGCTAAAGATTGGTTGCTATCTCTGCCTAAGAATAGTATTGATTCATGGACTAAATGCAAGGATGCTTTTATTGGTAGATATTATCCCCCTGCTAAAATTATATCTTTGAGGAGTAGCATAATGAATTTTAAACAATTAGATACTGAGCATGTTGCACAAGCATGGGAAAGAATGAAATCTCTGGTTAAAAATTGCCCAACCCATGGACTGACTACTTGGATGATCATCCAAACCTTCTATGCAGGACTAAATTTTTCTTCGCGGAATTTATTGGATTCAGCTGCTGGAGGTACCTTTATGTCCATCACTCTTGGTGAAGCAACAAAGCTTCTTGATAATATGATGATCAATTACTCTGAATGGCACACGGAAAGAGCTCCACAAGGTAAGAAGGTAAATTCTGTCGAAGAAACCTCTTCCTTGAGTGATAAGATTGATGCTATTATGTCTATGCTTGTGAATGGTAGGTCTAATGTTAATCCTAATAATATTCCGTTAGCATCATTGGTTGCTCAAAAAGAATATGTTGATGTGAATTTCATTAAAAATAACAATTACAATGATCCTAGGCCATATCCTGCTAATGGTAACTCTCATGATAGATATGTTTCACCTAATGAAGAAAAGATGCTAGAAATTGAAAGATCCACTAAAAGCTTTATGCAATCACAATATGAGCAAAATAAATTTTTTACTAAAACAATGAATGAGCAATCTACCTTGTTGAAGAATATAGGGAATCAACTTGAAAATCTAAATAGGGAGATCTCGGGGTTGCAAACTAAACTTGCTAATGCTGAAAATCGAATCTCATACATGTCTGCATCACAATCTTCTTTAATTAATAAAATGGCTACTAAACCCGAGGATTTAGATAACAAAATTACTACTACAGCAAATGCCATCCAAGTTAGAATTAATGAGAATATAAGATTAATGGCCGAACTGCGTGCTAGGTGGGATAGAGAAGAAAATGAAAAACTAGCTAAAGAGAAGAATGTAGCTAAAGTTTGGACTATTACCACGACTAGTAATGCTAATGCTACACATGTTGCTGCACCTCCTACTATTAATAATAAAAGAATTGGTGTTAGCAATGTTTCCACTTCTAATGCAAAGCGCGAGAAACTGCCTGAAACTGCTAAAACTGCTGAAATTGCTTGTGATAAAACTGCTGAAATTTTTTCCAACATTGGGGATGATGATCCCATTGCTTTAGATTATAATGGTTTGAATTTTGATGATTGCCACATCTCTGAAGTTATAAAGTTCTTGCAAAAACTTGCTAAAAGTCCTAATGCTAGTGCTATAAATTTGGCTTTCACGCAACATATTACAAATGCTCTCATAAAAGCTAGAGAAGAGAAACTAGAGCGCGAAGCCTCTATTCCTAGAAAGCTAGAGGATGGTTGGGAGCCCATCATTAAGATGAAGGTTAAAGATTTTGATTGTAATGCCTTATGTGATCTTGGTGCAAGTATTTCCGTTATGCCTAAGAAAATTTATAATATGCTTGACTTGCCACCGCTGAAAAATTGTTATTTGGATGTTAATCTTGCTGATCATTCTACAAAGAAATCTTTGGGGAAAGTTGATAATGTTCGCATTACCGTTAACAATAACCTTGTCCCCGTTGATTTTGTTGTCTTGGATATTGAATGCAATGCATCTTGTCCCATTATATTGGGGAGACCTTTTTTTCGAACTGTTGGTGCTATCATTGATATGAAGGAAGGTAATATAAAATATCAATTTCCTCTCAAGAAAGGTATGGAACACTTCCCTAGAAAGAGAATGAAGTTACCTTTTGATTCTATTATTAGAACAAATTATGATGTTGACACACCATCTCTTGATAATACTTGATACACACTTTCTGCGCCTAGCTGAAAGGCGTTAAAGAAAAGCGCTTATGGGAGACAACCCATGGTTTTTACTACAGTACTTTGTTTTTATTTTGTGTCTTGGAAGTTGTTTACTACTGTAGCAACCTCTCCTTATCTTAGTTTAGTGTTTTGTTGTGCCAAGTAAAGTCGTTGATAGAAAAGTTTATACTAGATTTGGATTACTGCGCAGAAACAGATTTCTTTGCTGTCACGAATCTGGGCTGTTTTCTCTGTAGGTAACTCAGAAAATTATGCCAATTTACGTGAGTGATCCTCAGATATGTACGCAACTTTCATTCAATTTGAGCATTTTCATTTGAGCAAGTCTGGTGCCTCGATAAAATTCGTCAATACGAACTGTTCTGTTTTGACAGATTCTGCCTTTTATTTCGCATTGCCTCTTTTGCTATGTTGGATGAATTTCTTTGATCCATGAATGTCCAGTAGCTTTATGCAATGTCCGGAAGTGTTAAGAATGATTATGTCACCTCTGAACATGTTAATTTTTATTGTCCACTAACCCTCTAATGAGTTGTTCTAAGTTTGGTGTGGAGGAAGTTTTCAAGGATCAAGAGAGGAGTATGATGCAATATGATCAAGGAGAGTGAAAGCTCTAAGCTTGGGGATGCCCCGGTGGTTCACCCCTGCATATTCTAAGAAGACTCAAGCGTCTAAGCTTGGGGATGCCCAAGGCATCCCCTTCTTCATCGACAACATTATCAGGTTCCTCCCCTGAAACTATATTTTTATTCCATCACATCTTATGTGCTTTTCTTGGAGCGTCGGTTTGTTTTTGTTTTTTGTTTTGTTTGAATAAAATGGATCCTAGCATTCACTTTGTGGGAGAGAGACACGCTCCGCTGTAGCATATGGACAAGTATGTCCTTAGGCTCTACTCATAGTATTCATGGCGAAGTTTCTTCTTCGTTAAATTGTTATATGGTTGGAATTGGAAAATGATACATGTAGTAAATTGCTAAAATGTCTTGGGTAATGTGATACTTGGCAATTGTTGTGCTCATGTTTAAGCTCTTGCATCATATACTTTGCACCCATTAATGAAGAAATACATAGAGCATGCTAAAATTTGGTTTGCATATTTGGTCTCTCTAAGGTCTAGATAATTTCTAGTATTGAGTTTGAACAACAAGGAAGACGGTGTAGATTCTTATAATGTTTTCAATATGTCTTTTATGTGAGTTTTGCTGCACCGGTTCATCCTTGTGTTTGTTTCAAATAGCCTTGCTAGCCTAAACCTTGTATCGAGAGGGAATACTTCTCATGCATCCAAAATCCTTGAGCCAACCACTATGCCATTTGTGTCCACCATACCTACCTACTACATGGTATTTCTCCGCCATTCCAAAGTAAATTGCTTGAGTGCTACCTTTAAAATTCCATCATTCACCTTTGCAATATATAGCTCATGGGACAAATAGCTTAAAAACTATTGTGGTATTGAATATGTACTTATGCACTTTATCTCTTATTAAGTTGCTTGTTGTGCGATAACCATGTTCACTGGGGACGCCATCAACTATTCTTTGTTGAATTTCATGTGAGTTGCTATGCATGTTCATCTTGTCTGAAGTAAGGGAGATCTACCACCTTATGGTTAAGCATGCATATTGTTAGAGAAGAACATTGGGCCGCTAACTAAAGCCATGATCCATGGTGAAAGTTTCAGTTTTGGACAATATCCTCAATCTCATATGAGAAAATTATTAATTGTTGTTACATGCTTATGCATAAAAGAGGAGTCCATTATCTATTGTCTATGTTGTCCCGGTATGGATGTCTAAGTTGAGAATAATCAATAGCGAGAAATCCAATGCGAGCTTTCTCCTTAGACCTTTGTACAGGCGGCATAGAGGTACCCCTTTGTGACACTTGGTTAAAACATGTGCATTGCGATGATCCGGTAGTCCAAGCTAATTAGGACAAGGTGCGGGCACTATTAGTATACTATGCATGAGGCTTGCAACTTGTAAGATATAATTTACATGATACATATGCTTTATTACTACCGTTGACAAAATTGTTTCATGTTTTCAAAATCAAAGCTCTAGCACAAATATAGCAATCGATGCTTTTTCTCTATGGAGGACCATTCTTTTACTTTCATTGTTGAGTCAGTTCACCTATTTCTCTCCACCTCAAGAAGCAAACACTTGTGTGAACTGTGCATTGATTCCTACATACTTGCATATTGCACTTATTATATTACTCTATGTTGACAATATCCATGAGATATACATGTTACAAGTTGAAAGCAACCGCTGAAACTTAATCTTCCTTTATGTTGCTTCAATACCTTTACTTTGATTTATTGCTTTATGAGTTAAATCTTATGCAAGACTTATTGATGCTTGTCTTGAAGTACCATTCATGAAAAGTCTTTGCTATATGATTCACTTGTTTACTCATGTCATATACATTGTTTTGATCGCTGCATTCACTACATATGCTTTACAAATAGTATGATCAAGGTTATGATGGCATGTCACTCCAGAAATTATCTTTGTTATCGTTTTACCTGCTCGGGACGAGCAGAACTAAGCTTGGGGATGCTGATACGTCTCCGACGTATCGATAATTCCTTGTGTTCCATGCCAGATTATTGATGATATCTACATGTTTTATGCACACTTTATGTCATATTCGTGCATTTTCTGGAACTAACCTATTAACAAGATGCCAAAGTGCCAGTTGCTGTTTTCTGCTGTTTTTGGTTTCAGAAATCCTAGTAACGAAATATTCTCGGAATTGGACGAAATCAACGCCCAGGGTCCTATTTTGCCACGAAGCTTCCAGAAGACCGAAGAGGAGACGAAGTGGGGCCACGAGGCAGCCAAACCCTAGGGCGGCGCGGCCCCTGCCTTGGCCGCGCGGCCCTATGGTGTGGGCCCCTCGTGCCGCCTCCTGACCTGCCCTTCCGCCTACTTAAAGCCTCCGTCGCGAAACCCCCAGTACCGAGAGCCACGATACGGAAAACCTTCCAGAGACGCCGCCGCCGCCAATCCCATCTCGGGGGATTCAGGAGATCGCCTCCGGCACCCTGCCGGAGAGGGGAATCATCTCCCGGAGGACTCTACGCGGCCATGGTCGCCTCCGGAGTGATGAGTGAGTAGTCTACCCCTGGACTATGGGTCCATAGCAGTAGCTAGATGGTTGTCTTCTCCCCATTGTGCTTAATTGTCGGATATTGTGAGCTGCCTAACATGATCAAGATCATCTATCTGTAATTCTATATGTTGCGTTTGTTGGGATCCGATGAATAGAGAATACTTGTTATGTTGATTATCAAAGTTATGTCTATGTGTTGTTTATGATCTTGCATGCTCTCCGTTACTAGTAGATGCTCTGGCCAAGTAGATGCTTGTAACTCCAAGAGGGAGTATTTATGCTCGATAGTGGGTTCATGTCTCCGTGAATCTGGGGAAGTGACAGAAATCTCTAAGATTATGGATGTGCTGTTGCCACTAGGGATAAAACATTGGTGCTATGTTCAAGGATGTAGTTACTGATTACATTACGCGCAATACTTAATGCAATTGTCTGTTGTTAGCAACTTAATACTGGAGGGGGTTCGGATGATAACCTGAAGGTGGAATTTTTAGGCATAGATGCATGCTGGATAGCGGTCTATGTACTTTGTCGTAATGCCCAATTAAATCTCACTATACTCATCATAATATGTATGTGCATGGTCATGCCCTCTTTATTTGTCAATTGCCCAACTGTAATTTGTTCACCCAACATGCTGTTTATCTTATGGGAGAGACACCTCTAGTGAACTGTGGACCCCGGTCCAATTCTCTATACTGAAATACAATCTACTGCAATATTGTTCTACTGTTTTCTGCAAACAACCATCATCCACACTATACATCTAATCCTTTGTTACAGCAAGCCGGTGAGATTGACAACCTCGCTGTTTCATTGGGGCAAAGTACTTTGGTTGTGTTGTGCAGGTTCTACGTTGGCGCCAGAATCCCTGGTGTTGCGCCGCACTACATCCCGCCGCCATCAACCTTCAACGTGCTTCTTGGCTCCTACTGGTTCGATAAACCTTGGTTTCATACTGAGGGAAAACTTGCCGATGTACGCATCACACCTTCCTCTTGGGGTTCCCAACGGACGCGTGCTGTACGCATATCAAGCATGTTGCGCAAGCATGGGAAAGAATGAAATCTTTGGTTAAAAATTGCCCAACCCATGGACTTACTACTTCGATGATCATCCAAACCTTTTATGCAGGACTGAACTTTTCTTCACGGAACCTATTGGATTCAGCTGCCGGAGGTACCTTTATGTCCATCACTCTTGGTGAAGCAACAAAGCTTCTTGATAATATGATGATTAATTACTCTAAATGGCACACGGAAAGAGCTCCACAAGGTAAGAAGGTAAATTCTGTCGAAGAAACTTCTTCCTTGAGTGATAAGATTGATGCTATTATGTCTATGCTTGTGAATGATAGGACAAATGTTGATCCTAATAATGTTCCGTTAGCTTCATTGGATGCTCAAGAAGAACATGTTGATGTAAACTACATTAAAAATAATAATTTCAACAACAATGCTTACCGGAACAATTCTAGTAACAACTATAGGCCATATCCTTATAATAATGGCGACGGCTATGGTAATTCTTATGGGAATTCTTACAACAATAATAGGAACACACCCCCTGGACTTGAAGTTATGCTTAAAGAATTTATTAGTACACAAACTGCTTTTAACAAATCTGTTGAAGAAAAGCTTGGGAAAATTGATATACTTGCTTCTAAAGTCGATAGTCTTGCTGCTGATGTTGATCTTTTGAAATCGAAAGTTATGCCTCATGAAAATCATAATCATAAAATTGTTACTACAGCAAATGCCATCCAAGTTAGAATTAATGAGAATATAAGATTGATGGCCGAATTGCGTGCTAGGTGGGAAAGAGAAGAAAATGAAAAAGAAGATAATATAGCTACAGTTTGGACTATAACCACCACTAGCAAGGCTAACGCTCCACAAGTTGCTGCACCTCCTACTAATAATAATAAAAGAATTGGTGTTAGCAATGTTTCCACTTCTAATGCGAAGCGCGAAAAACTGCCTGAAACTGCTAAAACTGCTGAAACTGCCTGTGATAAAACTGCTGAAATTTTTTCCAACATTGGGGATGATGATCCCATTGCTTTAGATTATAATGGTTTGAATTTTGATGATTGCCACATCTCTGAAGTTATAAAGTTCTTACAGAAACTTGCTAAAAGTCCTAATGCTAGTGCTATAAATTTGGCTTTCACGAAACATATTACAAATGCTCTCATAAAAGCTAGAGAAGAGAAATTACAACGTGAAGCTTCTATTCCTAGGAAGCTAGAGGATGGTTGGGAGCCCATCATTAAGATGAAGGTCAATGACTTTGATTGTAATGCTTTATGTGATCTTGGTGCAAGTATTTCCGTTATGCCTAAGAAAATTTATAATATGCTTGACTTGCCACCATTGAAAAATTGTTATTTGGATGTTAATCTTGCTGATCATTCTACAAAGAAACCTTTGGGGAAAGTTGATAATGTTCGCATTACCGTTAACAATAACCTTGTCCCTGTTGATTTTGTTGTCTTGGATATTGAATGCAATGCATCTTGTCCCATTATATTGGGAAGACCTTTTCTTCGAACTGTTGGTGCTATCATTGATATGAAGGAAGGTAATATTAAATATCAATTTCCTCTCAAGAAAGGTATGGAACACTTCCCTAGAAATAGAATGAAGTTACCTTATGATTATATTATTAGAACAAATTATGATGTTGACACTTCGTCTCTTGATAACACTTGATACACACTTTCTGCGCCTAGCTGAAAGGCGTTAAAGAAAAGCGCTTATGGGAGACAACCCATGTTTTTTACTACAGTATTTTGTTTTATATTTGAGTCTTGGAAGTTGTTTACTACTGTAGCAACCTCTCCTTATCTTAGTTTTGTGCTTTGTTGTGCCAAGTAAAGTCGTTGATAGTAAGGTTCATACTAGATTTGGATTACTGCGCAGAAACAGATTTCTTTGCTGTCATGAATCTGGGCAAAATTCTCTGTAGGTAACTCAGAAAATTATGCCAATTTACGTGAGTGATTCTCAGATATGTACGCAACTTTCATTCAATTTGAGCATTTTCATTTGAGCAAGTATGGTGCCTCAATAAAATTCGTCATTACGAACTGTTCTGTTTTTACAGATTCTGCCTTTTATTTCGCATTGCCTATTTTGTTATGCTTGATGGATATTTCGATTCCATTGACTTTCAGTAGCTTTGTGCAATGTACAGAAGTGTTAAGAATGATTATGTCACCTCTGAACATGTAAATTTTGATTATGCACTAACTCTCTAATGAGTTGTTTTGAGTTTGGTGTGGAGGAAGTTTTCAAGGATCAAGAGAGGGAGATGATACAACATGATCAAGGAGAGTGAAAGCTCTAAGCTTGGGGATGCCCCGGTGGTTCACCCCTGCATATATCAAGAAGACTCAAGCGTCTAAGCTTGGGGATGCCCAAGGCATCCCCTTCTTCATCGACAACATTATCAGGTTCCTCCCCTGAAACTATATTTTTATTCCATCACATCTTATGTGCTTTGCTTGGAGCGTCGGTTTGTTTTTGTTTTTGTTTTGTTTGAATAAAATGGATCCTAGCATTCATTGTGTGGGAGAGAGACACGCTCCGCTGTAGCATATGTACAAATATGTCCTTAGGCTTTACTCATAATATTCATGGCAAAGTTTCTTCTTCGTTAAATTGTTGTATGGTTGTAAACGGGAAATGTTGCATGTGGTAGTGTATAATAAAATACTTGTAGAACATTGAGCTTTGATAACTTGATTCTTTGCAAATGTTTTGAGGTATTTAGATGGTAAGGCTTGCTGGATAAATAAGTTAAAATTAGTAGTGGATTGTTGTCTTTAAGCTTGTGCCGTACTACAAACTCTATTTAAATAGTTGAAGGCGTAGTTGGACTTGATAGCTTTCCATGTCTGAGAGTTCATCGTAATAACTAAGTTGTGCTGAAGGTCGAGGGAGCTAGCGGGGTACTTGTGCCACCGTGAACGGCCCTCCTTGGAGTAAATTTTAATCATGCTCTTAATGATGAACCTGCTAGTTGTTTGCAATAAGCTTGTGAGTTATTTTTGACTAATGTTAAGCTACGGTTTTTGGCACTTCCACCATCCAAATTTGCTAGCCTCTTCGGTACTGTGCATTGCCTTTTGCTCACATTGAGAATTGTGCATACTTCACCGGTACATCCAAACCCGTGGAAGAACTTTCTCTTGTTCTCCTACACATAAGCCCATACATCTCCTCAAAACAGCCACCATACCTACCTACCACAGCATTTCCATAGCTGTTCCGAGATATATTGCCATGCAACATCCATTTTACATTACATGCCATGTTGTCATTTATTATTTATATATTGCTTTGCATGATCATATACAGCTGATGTGTGGTTTACCCATGTTACGCTAGATCATTGCACATCCTGCTACATTGGCAGAGGCATACAGTTTCATACATCATGTTTCATTCATTATGAGTTATTTGTACCAAAAAGTGTGTTGTCATATTAGGATGTTGCCCCTAAAAATGAAAAGAGCCGTGGAGGCCATCAAAAAGAAACAAAAAAGAAAGAAAAAAAATGAAAAGAAAGAAAAAAAGAAAAAAGAAAAAAAGGGAGAATAAAGAAAAAGGGGGCAGCATTACTATCTTTTATCCACACTTGTGCTCATGTTTTAGCACCCGCATTATTCATAGTCATCATTTGTGCTCATGTTTAGCACCTACATTCATATGAGAGAGTTTTCATGTTTTACTAGTATAACTATGTGGGGAATTTACACTATAGAACTTGGGTTGTATATTCCAATGATGAGCCTCCTCAAAAGTGCTCTAGGTCTTCGTGAGCAACCAAGTTGGATGCACCCCCACTAGTTCCATTGGAGAGCTTTCATACACATATAGCTCTATGTGCATCCGTTGCATGGCAATCACTACTCCTTGCATAGCATCGATCATAAGGCTTCCTCTTGTCTAATGGTCATTTACAGCTTTGCAAGCCTTTCTTCCATTTGGCCTTCCAAACCCCCATTAACGTTCTTTATGCCATAACATCCTGGTGCTAATACCAAATGCTTGCGCTCACCGGTTGAGTAGACTTCGAAACAGTTGATTCATGGCGTTCATGTTTATGTTTACTTGACTGAATCCTTCTTATGTTGTGAAAATTTACTTGATGCTTGGAATGAAGGATAGAACTTCTATGCTGAATGCTTAATACATCTTTAATGAACTTTGTACGGTTACATGTCTTTAAAGCAATAGTTCATGAAAACTTCTAGCTTGTCTAACTCTTGCATTACCATCTCTTATATCAATATAGATACTTGCTTTGAATGATTTGATCTCAGCTCATATGCTTTACAATAGTATGATCAAGGTTATGATGGCATGTCACTCCAGAAATTATCTTTGCTATCGTTTACCTGCTCGGGACGAGCAGGAACTAAGCTTGGGGATGCTGATACGTCTCCGACGTATCGATAATTTCTTATGTTCCATGCCACATTATTGATGATATCTACATGTTTTATGCATACTTTACATCATATTTATGCATTTTCTGGAACTAAGCTATTAACAAGATGCCGAAGAGCCAGTTGTTGTTTTCTGCTGTTTTTGGTTTCAGAAATCCTAGTAAGGAAATATTCTCGGAATTGGACGAAATCAACGCCCAGGGGCCTATTTTCACACGAAGCTTCCAGAAGACCGAAGAGTCAACGAAGTGGGGCCACGAGGTGGCCAGGAGGTAGGGCGGCGCGGCCCAGCCCTTGGCCGCGCCGACCTATCTCCTGGGCCCCTCGTGTGGCCCCCTGACCTGCCCTTCCGCCTACAAATAGCCTTCGTTGCGAAACCCCCAGTACCGAGAGCCACGATACGGAAAACCTTCCAGAGACACCGCCGCCGCCAATCCCATCTCAGGGGATTCAGGAGATCGCCTCCGGCACCCTGCCGGAGAGGGCAATCATCTCCCGGAGGACTCTACGCCACCATGGTCGCCTCCGGAGTGATGTGTGAGTAGTTCACCCCTGGACTATGGGTCCATAGCAGTAGCTAGATGGTTGGCTTCTCCTCATTATGCTTCATTGTCGGATCTTGTGAGCTGCCTAACATGATCAAGATCATCTATCTGTAATGCTATATGTTGTGTTTGTTGGGATCCGATGGATAGAGAATACTATGTTATGTTGATTATCAATTTATGTCTATGTGTTGTTTATGATCTTGCATGCTCTCCGTTATTAGTAGAGGCTCTGGCCAAGTTTTTGCTAGTAACTCCAAGAGGGGGTATTTATGCTCGATAGTGGGTTCATGTCTCCGTGAATGCTGGGAGTGACAGAAACCTCTAAGGTTATGGATGTGCTGTTGCCACTAGGGATAAAACATTGATGCTATGTCCGAGGATGTAGTTATTGATTACATTACGCGCAATACTTAATGCAATTGTCTGTTGTTAGCAACTTAATACTGGAAGGGGTTCGGATGATAACCTGAAGGTGGACTTTTTAGGCATAGATGCATGCTGGATAGCGGTCTATGTACTTTGTCGTAATGCCCAATTAAATCTCACAATACTCATCATAATATGTATGTGCATGGTCATGCCCTCTCTATTTGTCAATTGCCCAACTGTAATTTGTTCACCCAACATGCTATTTATCTTATGGGAGAGACACCTCTAGTGAACTGTGGACCCCGGTCCAATTCTCTATACTGAAATACAATCTACTGCAATACTTGTTCTACTGTTTTCTGCAAACAATCATCTTCCACACTATACATCTAATCCTTTGTTACAGCAAGCCGGTGAGATTGACAACCTCGCTGTTTCGTTGGGGCAAAGTACTTGGTTTGTGTTGTGCAGGTTCCACGTTGGCGCCGGAATCCCTGGTGTTGCGCCGCACTACATCTCGCCGCCATCAACCTTCACGTGCTTCTTGACTCCTACTGGTTCGATAAACCTTGGTTTCTTACTGAGGGAAACTTGCCGCTGTGCGCATCACACCTTCCTCTTGGGGTTCCCAACGGATGCGTGTCGAACGGAAAGACAATACGTCAACCACGCGCATCAGCGAGCGGGAGCGACGTTGACCCGCGCGCAGGATCGAGCGAGGCGGCGCGAGTGTGGGCGTGCGCGGCAGGCCAGCGAGCGGCAGCGGTGACATAGGCATGCCTATGGGGCATGTCGCATACATACCCCTGGTTTATTCTTGGAGCACAAATCGCATGGATTTGAAGATTCGAAGGCCCACAAAGTTATAGATGCTTGGATTAGGAAAGTAGGGTTGTTATAGGAAACTTGTATCAATATAGGAAAGGCCCAACGCGGCCCGATAAGTTTGTACTTGTACGACACGGAAAATTCTTGGCTTCACCTCCTATGTAAAGGGGAAGCCGAGGACGAAGAAATGATCAAATCATTGTGCAACCTAGCCACTGTAATTTGTTTCATTGGGCGCCTTTGTTCACCTAAGCCCTCGAGATCTACTTGCTCCTCTACTCTCGACGGAAACCCAAGTCTACAACTTGTAGGCATTGACGAGTTAATCCCTCGTCAATTTGTGTCGATCGTGGGGATTGGAGGTTGGAAGGTCCTGATCTTGATGGCACCATCAACATCATCATCATCATCGGCAGCAAGCAACGCGATGGACAGAGGTAAACAGTTCCAATCTGGTCCTGTTGATTTTGTTCCTCACCCTCCCGCACGTTTGCATGCATATGCCAATCTGGAGAAAGCAATGGACATGACGTTCGGGCTTGGTCACTGCTGCCGCTCGCTGGCCTGCAGCGCACGCCCACACTCGCGCCGCCTCGCTCAATCCTGCGCGCGGGTCAACGCCACTCCCGCTCGCCGCATCACGCGCCTGGCCGCTCGCTCGGGCTCCCGGCTCCATGATACGTCCAAAACGTATCTACTTTCCTGAACACTTTTGCTATTGTTTTGCCTCTAATTTGTGTATTTTGGATGCAACTAACACGGACTAACGCTGTTTTCAGCAGAACTGTTCTGGTGTCCCGTTTTTGTGCAGAAATCCAACTTTCAGGAAAATCCTCAGAATTTATGCGAAAGGTCCTATTTTTCCAGAAGACTCACGGAGCCAGAAGGGCAAGCCAGGTGGAGGCCCGAGGGCCCCACACCATAGGGCGGCGCAGCCCAGGAGGGGGGGCGCGCGGCCCTAGCGTGTGGCTCCCTCGGTCGGCCTCCGACGCCCTCCTCTGGACTACTTAAGGGGTTTGATCTAAAAATCGCGACCAAGAAGTCGAAGTCGCTAGAAACCCTCCAGAACGCCGCCACATCGCGAAACTCCGTCTCGGGGGCCAGAAGTCTCCGTTCTGGCACTCCGCCGGGACGGGGAATTGGAGGAGATCATCGCCATCATCATCACCGACGCCTCTTCATCGACCAGCAATGTTTCCCCCATCCATGTGTGAGTAATTCCCCCGCTGTAGGCCGAAGGGGATGGTAGGGATTGGATGAGATTGGTCATGTAACAGCATAAGATTGTTAGGGCATAGTGCCTAGTGTCCGTAATTGGTACTTTGATGATATTGTTGCAACTTGTTATGCTTAATGCTTGTCACTAGGGCCCGAGTGCCATGATCTCAGATCTGAACATGTTATTGTTTCATCATGATATTCATTGTTTTATGATCTTACCTGCAAGTTGTATACACATGTCGCTGTCCCGAACCAAAGGCCCCGAAGTGAAAGAAATCGGGACAACCGGAGGGGATGGTAGTGATGTGAGGATCACATGTGTTCACGAAGTGTTAATGCTTTGCTCCGGTACTCTATTAAAAGGAGTACCTTAATATCCAGTAGATTCCCTTGAGGCCCGGCTGCCACCGGCTGGTAGGACAAAAGATGTTGTGCAAGTTTCTCATTGCGAGCACGTAAGACTATATATGGAACACATGCCTATTGATTGCTTTGTACTTGGACACCGTTTTATTATTATCTGCAAATGCCCTGCTTTGATTGTTACATGAGTTTCTCTCATCCATGCAACGCCCGTTATCCATCCCCGTGCCTACAGTATTTTAATCCTGCTGTTTACTATAATTACTACTGCTGTCTCTGTTACTCTGCTGCTGTTATTTCACTACTGCTACTGCTATAAAACTGTTACTACTGATAAACTCTTGCGAGCAAGTCTGTTTCCAGGTGCAGCTGAATTGACAACTCTGCTGTTAAGGCTTTCAAGTATTCTTTGTCTCCCCTTGTGTCGAATCAATAAATTGGGTTTTACTACCCGCGAAAACTGTTGCGATCCCCTATACTTGTGGGTTATCACTCCCCGCGTGCGCTAGCTCCGCACGCTGCTGCTGCGCCCTCTCGCCATGGGCTGGGCCAGCTGCCAGCTGATACGCGTACAGCACGCGTCCGTTGGGAACCCCAAGAGGAAGGTGTGATGCATACAGCGGCAAGTTTTCCCTCAGTAAGAAACCAAGGTTTATCGAACCAGTAGGAGCCAAGAAGCACGTTGAAGGTTGATGGCGGCGAAGTGTAGTGCGGCACAACACCAGGGATTCCGGCGCCAACGTGGAACCTGTAGGATAACGTTGCATAGAAAACAAAAAATTTCCTACCGCGAACACGCAATCCAAGCCAAGATGCAATCTAGAAGACGGTAGCAACGAGGGGGTATCGAGTCTCACCCTTGAAGAGATTCCAAAGCCTACAAGATGAGGCTCTTGTTGCTGCGGTAGACGATCACTTGCCGCTTGCAAAAGCGCGTAGAAGATCTTGATCACGATCGGTTCCGGCGCCACGAACGGGCAGCACCTCCGTACTCGGTCACACGT